>NW_005198244.1:586577-655318 GCF_000372725.1 Emiliania huxleyi CCMP1516 | reverse complement strand
TGATGCCGCTTGGCACAAGAGGGGCGGTTCAAGGGCAAGGGGGCATGCGTGGACGGCCCGGATCGCGGCGGCGGCGGCGGCGAGCACGCTCCGTGATCGGTGAGGCGCCGGGCGAAGGGCGCGTCGGGTGACGGGTCGAGGGAGCAGCCCACAACCGGCGTCGTTTTTGAGCGACGCCTGTGGTACGCCTGCGCAGGGGCCGCAGGGCGGTCAGTTGTGGGGCGAGGCGGTGCCGGCCGCGGGCCGGGTGCAAGGCGCCGGCCTCGGCGCCGCCTCGGCGCGCCGCACGGGCGCGGCGAGCCTCTGAGCGGGAGCCGAAGGTTTGCTGTGGTAGGTGGGAGGGAGGGAGGCGGTAGGTGGGGTGGTTTGACTTTGCCGCAGAGGCCGTCCCTAGCTGTGAACAGCAAAACGGGACAGTATAGTAATGAAGAAATATTGCTCGGCCGTTCACGAAGTCCGTCTCGATCTGGAGGAGACGGGTCAACCCCGTGAGGACCAGATCAGGTTCACATTGTCGTAGCCGGAGGGGATGTTGACCTTTAGCTGTTGGGGCCACCCCGCCGCTTTGGTTTTTTTCCCACAGACCACTCGGGCAACTTTTACCAAATGCCAAAGTTGCACTTTACCACTCGGGCAAATTCGATTGCATTTTACCACTCGGGCAAACTCGATGAAACGGGCGGACGGAAAACGCGTTCGCGGCCGCTCGCCGGAGAGCTATGCATGAAGCGGCCGGCGCGCCGCCGCAGCTCACCGATGGAGCCTGCGCCGCGGCTCAATCCGCTGACGCAGCAGCAGCGCGACACACTCTCCAAGCACGGCCTCTGGCGTTGCGATTAAGGATGTGTATAAATATTGAATATATTGCTCCAATACTTAGAGGCGCAGTCAATCTCCAATATATTGTCAATACTTAGAGGGGGTTGGCCCTGGTCTGGTCGGGGTGGACTCCGTTTCCAGCGATGGGAGGTCCATCCCGGGCTTGAGGACGCTCGAAAATCGCCTTAAATGGGCCAAAATCGCTTGAAAATCGCGATTCGCATCAAAATCGCTTTCTGCCATGCTTTCTACTCGCAAATCTTTCGAATTCAAGCCACCACATAGGCGATGTTTGGGTCAAATTTCAACATTTTATGCTTTTTGTTAAAAATCAGCGATCAATACGTCAATATATTGTCAATACTTAGAGGGAAGGCTGTCAATATTCAATATCAATACTTAGAGGGGCGAGAATCAATATTTATACACATCCTTAGTTGCGATTGCACTGAGAGCGAGCAATAGGCGACAAAAGCACTGATCTGTGTGCAGTGGATCTCCATGGCGGTCGCGCCCAGCGAGATGACAACCGCGGGCCTCGGATGCTCGCCCGGACGCGGACCCACCGTGCGAGTTGCAGACCCGGAGGTGGCTGACCCAGCTCACCCCCAGAGAGGCCATGCCCAGGGTCAGGCATAAAAGGGGGGTGTTTTTCCGTCCGTCCAATCAATTCGCCTCTTCCGACAGGTATGTATGTATCTGAGGAGACGATTCAACTTTGGTGGGGGGAGCCGCTTTGTCCGTGGACGGCAAATCGTGGTACGTGGAGTATTGGGTGCGCGACGCGATCCACTTCAAACTCTGGATGACTCCGCGCCGCGCCACAAGAGAAGTGCACTAGACCACAGCCACTCGCCCCAACGACGCTGTCCCCATCTCCTCGCGAAGCCGACCCGCCCGCGGCGGACCCCCCAGCTCGGTCCTCGCATGAAGCGGCCGCGGAGGGCTCCCGGGGGGTGTCTGAGAAAGACGGATTTACGTGGGCTGTGGGAGATTTACTGTCGACCCAAACGACACTGTGGCGTAATCCTCTCAATGGCTAAATATTTACCGAGCCGTTTTATCCACCCTTCTACTGGAGATATATCGAGATTTGTTCACCATGAAGCAAAAGGGAAAAGAATTTTACAAAAAGCTCCCTCGCACGACAACTGGGCACGGGACTGGCGCGCACTGGCACTAACACAGGTACACCACGCCCATCTCGTTCGTGCGTCGCCCATCTCACGGGAGCCGCCTAAGCGACTCCTGCGAGGACGGCGAGGCACTTAGCTCCGTCCGTGCACTCGACCGCCCTCGCCGCAGGCAAGCTCATTCACAATCTGCTCTGCGATGGCTGTGTGAAGAACGACTGAGATACGTGCTTCTGCAGCTCTAGCCAAAAGGAAAAAGAATTTTACAGCAATAAGAAAAAGACATCCACCGTGCGCCACGACCCCGGCAGAAGCGTGTGGCGGCTGAAACGCAACATGGCGAACGCGCTGAGCTACGACAAGTGGAACGTCATCGATGGCGTCAGCTCCGATGACGACGAGTCAAAGGGCGCCGCTCGGCCGCTGCTCGCGGGCGGCAAGTCGCACGCACAGCACCAGGCGGACGAGGCGATGTACGAGGCCTTCAAGCAGCGCTTCAAGGAGCACTTCAAGGGCCGCGCGCCGCTGCGGCAGCGCAAGCTGCTCGCGCGCTTCGTCGCGATGCAGCACCGCTACGCCGAGCCCTCCAACACCTTCCGCTATGCCGACATCATCGGCATCGTCACGCAGCGGCATGAAGAGCTGATGGAGCCCTCGTGCGTCAGCCTGCTCTGCGACTTGCAAAAGGCGCTGCTTAAACAGGCGCAACCGGAGGGCGGCGCGCCCGAGGATGCAGCCGCGCGCGCGCACGCGCAGATCGCGATGGAGGCATGCTTCGAGGGCGACGCAGGCTCCCTCTCCGGGACCTCCCTGGACCGTTCCTGGAGGCCTCCTCTCAGGCGATCAACACGCTCGAGGCGGTGCAGCGGCACCAGCCCGTCACGGCGCTCTTCGAGAAGCTCTGTCTCCCCTCCTAGATGCGAAACACAGGTCCTCGCTCTCGCCCGCTGCAGCCCGCACACGCGGCACTCCAACTCCACGCGGCACTCCAACTCGCACTCAGTGAGAGGACGCGCTCTGCAGCCGTGATCGCTGCATGGCTGCGAGAGGCGAGGAAGAACGCGGCGAATAGGCTCGCCCTCCAACTCGCCGGCCGCGCGCGCGCTGTACGAGCGGTACGCGCAGCTCGCCTTTGCAAAAGTCGCCCTCATGCGCTCTGTCTTTGGCGACGACGAGACGCTGCGCGACGCGGAGCGCGACTTTCTCGGCGAGGGGCCGCCAAAGGCGGCGGGCGGCGGCGGGGCCGGCTGTGAGAGTGCCGCCGTCGTGGCGGTCTTCATCGCGCTGCTGCTCGCGCTGGGGTGGGGCCTTGCCCGGCTGCTGCAGGGGGTACTGTAGCAATGAGCATGGAGGGCGAGCCCACGTGGTTATCAGTAAAGTGCGCGGGTTTGTTTCTTCTGCGTGTGTCCGGCGCGGCTCTCCTTTAGCCTTTGCGCGGCGCGCACGCCGGGCGGGGGGCGGACCGCGATCGATAAGCTTCGATACTGCGCGGGTGCGGCGCCACGCAGCCCCCCCCCGCCCCCCCCCGGCCCTGTGCCGGGTGCCGCGCGCCCCGACCTTTGTCACATGGAGCGTGCGCCGAAAAGAGCGAGTAATGTGGCGGTCAAAGAGGAAAACGCTCTTACAATTCTATGATAGCGAGCTCGAGCTGCATCCTGCACAAGGCACAAGGGTGGGGAAAAGTGCAACTCCCAGTCCCACACCGATATTCGATCCTACACATGTACATGTGTCTAGAGACCAAGAGAGAGTCGACCGTAAAAATAAAAAGAGAGATATACATCATAGATCTCATTATCCGACAATGCGACAAACCCAAACGTACTGGCGCAACATCGCGCACCGAATCTCATGCGAGGGTGGGAGAAGGCCGCCGCGCCAGCGCATCTCGCCGGCGAGCGACCTCAGCAGCAGACGGGAGAGAGGGGGGGAGAGGGGTGCCGGTGGAGCGGGCGCGCTTAAGCGCCGCGCCATGTGGCGAAACAGAGGGACTCGGTCGGGAATGTCCTCTTGTCAAGCGGCCCACGCGTCGCAACTGTCGGCGAGCGCCTCAACGTGCGAGCGGAACGCCGGCCACTCCGCAAGGGCGAGCCCGGCTCTCGTCTCGAGGATGGCGCCGCTTGCATCCAGGACAAGGAAGGTTGGCACCGCGGTAATCTCGTGGAACTGGAACGCCTCAGCCGTCGTCTTGCTGCTCTCAAGCGAGAAGAACCGGACGTCGCGCCGCGCAGCCGCGAGCCGTCGCGTGCGAGGCAGCAGAGCCCTGCACGCGGCGCACTGCTTGCTGCCAAAGAGAACAACGGAGATACCGCCCTCACAGGCCGAGGCAGTCACCGCGGCGCGCAGCTCTGCTGGCGATGGGATCTGCTGGACCTGCATCGCGAGGAGCGACGAGCGGAGCGGCGGCCGCAGTGGCGGCGGCGTGTTGAAGGCGGCGGAGCCGCCGAGGAGCAGTAATAGCGTCATGGTTGGCGTGCCCCAGTTGCGAAGGCCTGCTGCGGCCGGACGAGTGGCCGACGGCATCGAAGTCTCCTTGAGTACCCGACAAATGGACAAATGGACGAAAAGGACGTGACACAGAAAAGAATTTCACTAGCATTCCTTCTACCTACCTACCTACCTTCCTAACAATAAAAAGCTACTAGAAGCCGCTGCGCGGGCCCCGCCCCCAGCTCGGGGGGGGGGGGGGGGCGGGGCGGGGCCCTTGCGAAGGAGAAGAGGCCAGAGTTGTACAGCAGCGGACGATGGACAACGAAGGTCGAAGCATTAGAGGCTTGATAGGAAAGGTCACACACAGACGATACTCGTAACTCGAGAGCACAAACGATATCGAATCGCCGCACTTTTCCCGAGGGGTAGAGATGGTGTTGCGCGACACTCGTCCTGCCTATCTCCCCCCATCCTCACATGCTAGCTTGAGCACTTGAGCACTGGATAGGGCCGGTTCCGCATGGTACGGGACCCCTCGATCGTCTCGCCCTCCCTCACTGGTGTGTTCATTGGGGGGGGTCATAACAAACACGGTACAGGATCGAGGTGCACGCTGCCGAGGCAGTATCGTCCCCCCTCTCCCCGACGGCGATGGCGGTGACTCGTACACCCCGGTGCGAGTTAATGCGCATTTCTCTTCTCTGCACAATAGCCCTTGAGATAAAGGGCTCGCATTATGCAAACCTGTGTGCCTGTGTCCTAGGAAGTAGACCGAGAGGGGTACTCCCATCTCCCATAGGCAAGAGGAGGTCTGGAGAGGCCCACACCCCACAGCGGTCAGGAGAGGCCCCAAGACGCAAGAGGGTGCTAGATGATAGTCTAAAGTTCTAATCACAGTGGGTAGCCTACCCTGGAACGTGGAAGAACGCGAGGTGGCATGTGAAGAGGTTGCTGCGAGAATTGGTGAGAAACTGCGAAGAGAGATAGGAAGTGGTAGACGCCCGAGGGTGGGCGACGGCTAGCACCACACTTCTCTCCTTAAAATCCCTGTGTGGTGGCGGCGTGCCGCGGTTAGAGGGCCCACAGCGTCCTAATCTAAAATCTGAGGATTGAGGATTCAGCCTTCGCTTTAGTGAGGCCAAAGTGAGTTTATGGATGGGTGAGAACGATGCGCGACACGAGGAGGCACACGCACCGACTCGTCGGCGACTCTGCTGCACGCCGTTTCAGAATTTTTCTCAGCGTGAGCGAGACGTGGAAGAGTGCCACCGTCGGGTAGGACGGGTCGGCCCGGCGCATCGGAGTAGCCGTCGTGGTCGCGGCGAGCAGCGCCGGCCACTCCGGCGCCGCGTCGGCAACATGGGAGCATGTCCACCGCCACTTCGCGGTCGCAGCGCTGTTTGTCGCCCAAAACGCCGCCTATCCCTCTGGCGGGCCAAAGATCGCCTCGCATGTCGATTTTGACTCGACGGGGGCATGGAGGCATCACGTCTCCATGCCATCGTCAAGTCGGAGCCAGTCTGCGGCGACCACAGCGCTCACCGCAGGGATAGGCGAGCTTTTCAGAGTCAAGCGATTGCGCGAAATCCCACACTCGTGGATTTTGGGGCGCTGTGGGCCCCCTACCGCGGTCCTCCCAGATGCATCCGAGGCCCTTCGTGAGTTGCCGGTTTTCTTTCTTTCTTTGTCGACCGCGCGCCCGGCCGCGGAGAGAGCGCCGGGTCCGTCCCAGCCGGTGCCTCAACCTGGCGACCACCTCCACGCCTCCTCCTCTGTCCGCAGAGCGTCGGGGCTGGAGAGACCGACTCACTTGACGGACTCACTTCCAGATGTGCGACGCGTGCGGAGGCAAGGCGTACCCACCCCAGTCGGACGACCACAGGGTCGACCCCGCGGCAGAGGCCGCCGCTGCTCCTCCCCCCTGCATCGACTCGTCCAAGCCGAAGGGGTGCGGGACGCACGTCCCGGGCGCAGCTGCGTCGGGGAGGGGGCGCCAGTCGAGCCCCGCGCCTAACGGAAAGGACAGCGGATCCGACTAGAAGACGGAGGCCGTGGAAGCGGGTCCCGCAGTTAGCCCCGCGCCGTCCCCCGTCCCACCGCCGCCGGGCGCCAGCTCGCCGTCCGGCGCAAGCTGCACGCGCTGCCCCGCGGCGGGCGCCGCGCCGTTCGACTCGGTGAGGCAATCTCCGCACGCGGCAGCCTGGGCCGCGAGGGCGGCAACCTGTGCGAGCAGCTGTTGCGCGCTGTTCGCCGCTCCCAAGCCGTGCTGCCCGGACGCCGCCGCCAGCATGGAGGGAGGGGCGCCCGCCACGCCGCACGTCTCTTTCCCCGCCTCCCTCTCGATCGGATCGTCGAGGAGCGACATCGGCACCGCCCCCGCCCCGCTGAAGAATGCGGGCAGCGGCGCGGCGCGCTGCGACGCCGCGCCGCCGCCTCCCGCCGCCGCCGCTGCGCCGAACGGGTCGTCGAGCACGCGCAAGCCCGACGCGGCTGCGCGGCTATCGCCAGGCTGCTGCGGCGCGGCTGACGCCGCCGCGAGGCTCGACAGCTGCTGCGGCGTGATGAGCCCGCCGAGCGTGCCGCTGCCGAAAGCGGTCGCGCGCGTCGGTGCGGCGGGAGCAGCCGAGAGGTGGGTCGACCCGTGTGAAAAGAGGCCTCCGCCGGGCAGCAGCGGCGCCGCGGCTGCTGCGGGCGGGGCTGGGGGAGGGGGGGCTGGGGGAGGAGGGGCTGGGGGAGGGGCGGGCCACGACCCTCCTCCCGTCAGCCGGCGCGGAAGCGGCAGACCGCGCGGCTCCGGCGGCGCGGCGACCGGCGCGACTCGCGCGGCGGATCCGGCGGCGGCGGCGGCGGCGGCGGCGTGCGGCGGTGCGGCGCACTGAGGCGAGGCAAAGACCGGCGGGCGCGGCGGCGGTGGCATCGCGCCGCGGCTGGCGCAGGCCGTGTCCGTCCTTGCGGTCGCGTTTGAGTCGGCCGAGACATGCGGCGGCGCCACGGCCTCGGGCGGCGGGGCGGGCGAGCGCGCTGCCGTGAAGGAGGCGCTGCCCTCGTCCCACTCGAGAGGGAGCTGGGCGCCGTCGCCGCGCGCTCCGCTGTCGGCAGCGCTCCACGCACACGGCGCGCCGGCGAGGAGGCGGAGCGCCGCGAAGATGGTTGCGCCGTGTGCGCGGACCAAGCCGCTAGCGTCGCCAGCTCTTACGCTGCCGCCGCCCACCGAGCCACCTGCCGCCCTCGCCTCGGAGGCGAGCGCGGCGTCGAGCGGCGTGAAGCCGACCAGCCGAACGAGCGCGCCGCTCACCGGCGGCGGCGATGCGGCGGCGGAGCGGGCGGAGGCGGGTAGCCCGTTTCCAATCTGCGCGAGGGCGTCTGCGTACTCGCGCCGCGCCTCAGGAGCGAGGCACGCGAGGCGGTGGTTGGAGTGGGCGGACCACAGGGCGAGCGGCGCGAGGGCGGCGAGCAGGGCGGCGAGAGGCCGCTCGGGGCCGACCGCCGCCTTTGGGACGGCGGGCGCGATCGCGCAGACGATGCCTTTGAGCAGCTCCGCCGCGAGCGCCTCGGTAGCGGCGGCGGGCTCGGACGCGGGCTCGCCCTCGCCGCCGACGCGGGGAGGCAAGTGGAGGGAGCCGATGCAGACCAGCAGCGCGGTGCCAACTCGCGTTGCTTTGAGCCGCCCGACCCGCGCGCACGCGCGCAGCCGTTGCAGCAGCTCTCGCCGCAGCTGCGCGACCGCCGAGGGAAGCGATCCTCCGCCCGAGGGGCGGCGGAGGTGGAGCAGCGCGTGGAGACGGCACAGACCCGCCTCCCACCTCGCCTCTTCGGCCGCCCATGCGTCTGCAATCGCGTCGCCGCTGCCGGGTGGCGCATCGGACGCGCCGAGGGAAGCGAGGGCGGCCGAGGGCGGCGGCGGAGGCTTCTCGGACACGAGCGAGCGGCAGAGGCGCTCGAGGTTGTCCCGCGCCGTCGGCACGAACGGGGCCGGTGCGAGCAGCGCGCGCATGTACCCGCACAGCGCGTCCAAGTTGTCGGAGCGGTGCGTCGCGAGGACGGCCAGCTGGTTGTGGCAGTTGCCGAGCCGCGGTGCCAGGCGCTGCGCTTGCCAGTAGCAAGACTCGGCGGAAGCCGCACACGCGCCTGCTCCGCCGGCCCGCTCGCCGCTCGTCGCGCGGTACCGCTCCAGGTCCCCCAAGTAGACGAGACACGACGCGCACAAACCTACCGCCGCAGCCCGCCTCGCCGCCTCTGCGCCGGCCTCGCCACCGCCCTCGCCGCCACCGCCGCCGGCGCCGGCGCCGCCCTCGCCGCCCTCGCCGCCGTCGGAGCGCTCGCCACAGCTGGCGAAGGCGCGCAGAAACGCATGCGCGACATCGCCGTCGCCCTCGCCGCCCTCGCCGCCCTCGCCACCCTCGCCGCCGCCCTCGCCGCCGCCGGTGGGCAGCAGCCGCCCGAGCTGAACCCCGCCCAGCCGCCCGAGCTCGGAGACGAGCGCCTCGTAGAAGGAGCGCGCCTCGTCGAGCGTCTTGGCCAGCCCGGCGCTCGCGCGGCGGAGCGACTCGCGCGCCGCCTCGTCCTGCGGGTCGGGCGGCAGGCCCTCGCGGCCGCCGCCCGCCCGCCGCTGGCGGAGGTGATCCTTGGCCTTGCGCGCCTTGCGCCGGAAGAGCTCGATGTTGGCGTAGAAGCAGCGCATCCACATGTGTCGGTCGACGCCCTGCGCCTGCGCGCCCTCCGAATGCTCTATCAGCAGCCGGCGGTACTGCGAGCGCAGCTCCGTCGTCGCGGCGGCCACCGCCGGGTCACGCTCGGGGCGAGAGCCGGCGCGGCGTATAGCGCTCTTGAGCCGCTCGTCCGCGACGTCGAGCTGGCGGAGGAGCATTGGGCAGTAGATATTGCACCTTCTCAGCCCCGCCGAGACTCGAGAGATCCCGAGCGACGAGGCTGTGGAACTTCCATGGCCCCAGAGAAGGTACAAAAAAGAAAAAATCTGCCGCTTGGTGAGGCCCTCATGCTGACAGCGACAGACGGAAAGCGTTACTAGAGGAGTGTGAGACACAGATCGGGAAGGCGACCTCCGAGTTCCTCGACTGTGAGGTGGAGAGAGGACAGAAATTGACGGAAAGATGGAAGAGGTGGTCGTCGAACTGCACGGCAACGTACACATCGCGGTATTCGACATCGTACACACCGAGTCAGGAAGGAAGGCGAGGGGGGGGGGAGCTTAGAGCAATGTACGTCGAGGGAGAAGAAGAGGTGACATGCCCGAGAACCAAACAGAAGGTGAAGAAGCGAAAGGTTGTCCGAGGGGGGGCAATCCGAAAGGCGGCAGCGGAAAGGGGTAGGGAGATTAATAAGAGGCGAGAGGTTGACATGAAGGCGGTAGAAAAGCTGCTAGAGCTGGCCCGGCCCACGAGGGGACGGAACGACTGAAGGAGGAGGTACTCACGTGGGCGGCGTGCGAGAAGGCCATAAGACGGTTCAAAAAGGGCAAGGCGGTCGGCTCGGACCTACTCGACGGATACCTACTGCGCATAGCAACGGAGGACATTCAAAGAGACTACTGGCGTCTGCTGGTAGAGATTGTCGAGACAGAAGCGTATCCGCGGGAATGGAATGACTGGATTGCGATGCTAGCGATGAAGCCGGGGGAGGACCCGAGTGTGTGTTCTTTTTGCTTGTGGCCGCACGTCATGATGAAATTCTGCAAAACCCTCTGGCCGGCCCCTGCCCTGCCCCTACCTACCTACCTACCTACCTTACTTATGGGAAACTAAAAAAGAAAGCACAGGATGGGTGAAGGTGGGGTACTATACCAACTAGAGTGATGGCTGGTGGTACTCTCCTGCAACCACAGTCCTTCCTGTGACATGGCAGGCCACTCTCAAGCCCTACAAGCACCAGATCACACACTTGGGGAAGGTTGACATCGTGATTTTCGCGGAAAATTTCGAAGAGAGGGGAAAACCCGACGGGAGGGCCCAGACCTACCCTACCTCCCCCGTCATGACGTACGGCCGAGCAAAAAGAACACACACTTGCGGTCGGCCAAATTTCGGGGCGCACGTCGCCAACGAGTCTCTCTGTCTCTCTCACTCTCTCTTCCCAACGAGAAGAAATGTGGCACACAAATTTCTCGTACATCCAGTTTACCCGGCAACGATTATGAGCGTCAAGATGAAGTTGTGTGAGGACGAAAACAGCTCGTACAGCAACAGATCCAGGTAATCTGGATGGAACCCGAGCACCTCAATCACCTTGGGACCATAACAGAATGTATTGGCTTCTGCCGCGGATCCATGGCGAGGTGCAAGGCGTGCCTGTCAGAGCAATCAGAGGGGTGGCCGTTCCCGCAGCACGACTGGTTCGAGTTCCAGTTGTTGTCGACGCCGAGACGGTTGACAACTTCACGGCTTGCCTTCTCCGAAGTCTTACGGAGAGAGAGTTGAGAGAGAGATTTTTAGGAGGCCAATGGTCCACAATTCACAACGCTTCCAATATTGTGTACCAGGGAGATAGGTGTGAGAGCTGTGGGAGCGGCCTCTTCAACTGAGCCAGTTAGTTGGTTTATAGAGGCGTGACAAACAAAAATCACGTGTGTGAGTGGTTGCTACTTTCATTCAACGATCGGCGTCGTGTTGGTCCCAACACTACCCGTCGCAAAACACTTGCCGTTTGCGTCGCTGGCACTAGACGTGCCACGCCCTGGAGGGCGGGCCCGGCGCCACATGGCGCCGGCCAAACCGTCTAGTGTGAAGACGAAAGACATAGCTGCGGCTGCGGCCGCACCACCCGGCGAGGCCGTGGCGGCGGCGGCGGCGGAGGCGGAGGCGGCGGAGGCGGAGGCGGTCGAGGCGGCGGAGGAGGCGGCAGAGGCGGCAGCGGCGGCGACGGAGGCGGCGGCGGCTGCGGCTGCTGCTGCTCCAACTGCTGCTGCTGCTGCTTCTGCTACTGCTGCGGTGGCGGCATCGCCCGGCAGAGATGCCGAGGCGGCGCTTCAGGCGGCGGCGGAGGAGGAGGCGGCGGCGGCGGCGGAGGCGGTGGCATTCCGGGCCAAGCGCGCGGCCCGACGGCGGGCGGAGCTCGTTGCTGAGGGCGAGGAGATCGGGGAGGAGCTGAAAGCCTCCGGGCTGGTCACAGCCTGGAGCGAGGCCCGTCCCGGCGAGCCTGGATACGCGGACGAGGACGGGGTGCCGGTGTACCGCGAGCCTGGCCCGCAACGCCACACGTACGTCGTGCTGGAGCTGCGGCCGCAACGGTCGAGCAGGGCCAGGCGCAACGCGCAGCAGAAGTCGGGGCGCGCGCGCGCCGATTCGCGGGCGGCCGGGAGGGCGCTCCTGCTGTCGTCGGACGCTTACCTCCAGCTGGCCGGGCGGGTCGCCGTGTGGAGGGAGCAGGTGGTGCGGGTCATGGAGGCGGACGCCCAGGAGGCGAAGGCGGAGGCGAACGCTCGGCAGAAGGAGCGCGTCGCTGCCATCCTCGCGGGCACGGACGCTGCGGGCGCGGGCGCGGGGGTGGAGGAGGCGCTCAATTGCTGGGAGGAGGGTGCGTACGAAGCGGAGACGCTGGAGGCGCTCGCCGAGTTCGGCGATTGAGCGCCTCCCTCTCTCTCCGGCTGCGCGCCCGACCGGTGCGGCCTCCGAGTCGGCGTCTAGCGCGCGCGATAAGGTTTTTGCTCGCCTTCCTTGGGACCCCGTGTTGCATGTCACTGTCATCACTGTGCGATTTCGGGGCCCGGGGTTGTGCGTTTACGTGAAGACGAAAAGGCTCATACACAGCACAGATCCAGGTGGAACCCGAAGCACCTCAATCACCTTGGCCCATAACAGAATACATGATCAGCACCCACCCACCCTCGTGCCCAGCTCCCTACGCCTATTTTGACGCCATCGGTTGCGAGGGCTGCGACGCGCCAAAGTACAAGGGCTGCTGCACCACGACAACGCACTACGAGCGCCCCGGGGTCGACCCGACAAAGTGGAAGTGCCACTGCGACTACAGCGACGCGTGCGAGTCGTGCTGCGGCTCGACATGCTGCGGTGCACGGTCCGTCTGCTGTGGCGACGGTGAGAGCGGCTCCTGCCACGATGTTGAGAGCGGATCCTGCCGCGGCGGCGTCTGGAAGTTTTGGCCGCCGCCACCCTCGCCGCCGCCGCCGCCGCCGCCGTCACCGCCACCGCCGCCGCCAACGCCGCCAGGCTCGCCCGCTCCGCCCGCGCCGCCTCCCTCGCCGCCATCTGCCCCACCACCGCCCAGCCCGCTTCCGTACCTGCTCGCCGTCGGCGCGGCGGTGCTGCTCTTGCTGTTGTGCGTGTTCGTCGCCTTTGCGCGTCGCCGCTCGCGCGACGCGGACCGGCGGCGCGTTGGCGAGAGAGCGCGCGCTCGCGCGGCGCTGAGTGGCCTCGCGGCGATCCGCGCGGCGGAGAGTGGCGGCGGCACCGAGGTCTCGCCGGCAAGAGGCGTCCTCGACGCTCCTCTGCTCGCGGGCCAGCCGCCCGCGGACGCCTCCAACACAAACGCCACCGTCGCCAACCAGCCGACGGACCAGTACATCTGAGCGGATTCGCTCTCGCCAGGCGTCCGGAAGACGTGAGCAAAGTAGTGCTTGGCGAGGATGAGGCGACGCGGGGGTTGTTGTTTGTTTTGTGTTCCGTGCGTGTCTGCTTGTCTTCCACAGCCTGCGAGCCCCTCCTGCCGGCTCCCTCGGGGTGATGCTCTGATAAACCCTCCGGATCTTCGACAAAGGTCGGATATTTCTTTTTTCAAAGTGCAAGGTGTGAATAAGAGGTTTATGATAGGGCTACTACGACGAACTATGCGGCAATCGACTGGTGGGCGCCTGGCGCCCGACCACCCCCGCGCAAAGACCTCGTAGTAGCCCTCCCCGTAACCGACTTGGCCGGACTTGTCCAGGCCGCTGTCGCCGCGCAGATCGGCGCGAGCAGTCGCTCGAGGGGCTCTACTGGCTGGCGGTGCTCAAGGGGAAGGCGTACACGCTGGCCGAGGACACGGTCGTCAACACCGACACCATCCCCGCGGGCTATCTCGTGGTCAAGGCGCAGTGGCTCAGGCTCGAGCAACGCGAGTGCGAGGGCAAGCTTCGCTCCTACACGCTGCTCGAGGCCGAGACGCTCATCATCGTGAATCACATGGTGCGGCTGGCGGGCTTGCGCTTCTCGCCCGGCCCGGGCGGCCCTGCGGACCGCCAGCTGAGGAGCGCGCGCGATAAGCTCTATTAAATTGGCCTACAGACGCATTACTCGCTCGAGGCGTGCTGCAGTGATACCAGTCTTATTGAACTTGTTTGGAGGCGTCGATTTGTGCAAAAATATGTGTGTTAGAGAGCGCTAGATGGCAAAATTTTCTTCGCCTCCGGCGGGGCCGCTCGCCGCGGGGCTAGAGAGTGACTTTTGTCGATGTCGGCTAGAAGTGCTGCACGTTTTTCAGAATTTCACCCTCGGCCTTGACGCACGCAGTCAGTCACGAGTCAGGGACCTCCTGTCTCCAAGTTTTTTATAGAGCAGACATCTCCAGGAGAGATCCCCACCCCCTTCTCCCCTAGGTGGTGGACAAGCCAACACGCAACAGGCTGAGCGCAATTGCCATTGGGCGCTGCGCGCTGGCCCTTCGCAGTTCGCTCTGTGGCACGACCACCACGCACCCTCCACCCAGCACCAGCCTGCAGCCACCAACACCACCAGCTCTTGGCTCTTGCCTCTTGCGAAATTGCGCTCTTCGGTGGACGAGCACCGAGAGCACACCGAGCGCGCACCGCCGCGCGCTCCCTCCGACCCTCCCCCACCTCGCCGCCTGCCAAATCCCATAAGCCATATGCGCCCCTGCTTCCGAGTATGACTCCGAGCCCGACGTTTCCGAAGCTGAGGCGCGGTTCTACACGACGCAGTTCAGGAGGCTCGTCCAGGCTTGGAACGGCGGCAAGATAAGGCAAAGGACTTGCCGGAGGAGGTGGTGGCTATGACTTTGGACCTCTGCGAGCGGTGGCGAGCGGAGCAAGAGCGGTGTAGGCGCGTCCACGCCGCGCAGCGGCTCTCCCGCGACCACAGCCCACGGCACTCACGCACGGCCGCAGCCGTAGCCGCAGCCCCAACTCTCGCCGCTCTTCTGTGTCGGGTAGTGACGAGGGGTGAGGGCACGGATTGACGTCTCAGATTTAATTTTATGTATCCAAATAAATAATATTGCAATAGAGCACACATCTCCAGGAGGTGTGTGTGTGTGTGTGTGTGTGTGTGTGTGTGTGTGTGTGTGTGTGTGTGTGTGTGTGTGTGTGTGTGTGTGTGTGTGTGTGTGTGTGTGTGTGTGTGTTTGATGTTTGTGTGTGGGGGGGGGGGAGAGAGACTTTTAGCAATACCAAACAACTCTAACACTCACACGTCATTTGGGGCCTGGATTTGTTTTGTGTGTGTGTGAGTACTCACGATGCACGTGTATTATGAGTACAATACTTGAAATACTATTGTAATCTTGAATGGGCTTGTTTGAGAGATGTTTGGAGTGTGTGTGTGTGTGTGCTCGCGCGGGCGCTAGAGCGTACCGTCGGGTACTTATTTTAAGAGCAGGTAAACAGCAATAGATCCGGCCCTCAAGCGGCCTAATCGATACCCAGCCCTCACGGAATCGGTCCCTCGTTGTACAGCAATCGATCCTTCACACTGCCCGCGCTGCCAAACTTGCTGAGAATCGGTCCCCCCACCTGTGGCGCGAAGCTGATATGTCTCCCGCGCTCGGCGCGCCGACCGCGCAACGGCGGCAGACCACCCTCCGGTTCGAGGGGCGCCTGGGGGTGAGCGGGCTGCCTCCGCCAGAGTTTGGCTCGCCCACCTGTGCGGGCCCCCCTGTACCCCCTCCCCCCCCCGGCCCGGGTGTCTAGCAATTGGTCCCTTGGCAAGCGCGAATCGGTCCCCCTGGCTCCAGGAACTGATCCGGCACTACACCCGGATCTATTGCTGTTTACCTGCTCTTAAAATAAGTACCCGACGGTATGCGAGCCGCCTTGTCCGCGGCGCTACTAGAGGTGCACCGCGGGTTGGACTCGGTGGCAGCTTCTAGAGCTCGTCCGAGTCGCTATACCCTCTACGAGGCTTCGTGAATTCGGCTTCGTTCGACTCGAGGCGGGCCGCCCGTCGTGGGGGAGCGGGCCTGTCTGTCCGCGCGCGACTCGCCCAGCTTCTTCTTGTCCACCGCCGCGGCCGCCGCCATATTTGCGTACAAATAAATAAATAAGACATCTCCTGCATATGCGTATGGATGGACACAGCGCTCCAAACGTTTTATTTTTGGCGGCGCGTCTCGAAGTGGGCGCGCTTGGGGATACACACAAAAATATGCTCTTTCTCGAGTTGTTGGTCTTGTCGGCGCCGCCCAGTCTTCCCCCTCCATCGCTCCCGTCATCCCTGTCCCCGCCGCCCTCGCCCAAGCTGCTGCTGGCGCCACCCGACCCGCCGCCGCCGCCGTCGTTGCCGCCGCCGCTGCCGTCGCCGTCACTCGCCCTACCCCCTCACGAATCGCACCGCACTTCCTTCGACTACTCATTCCACGCCACGCCTAGAAACTGGTCGACGGCAGATGCTCTCTGCCGCGACTCGGGCGGGAGCCTCGCGTCGGTCACGTCGGCCGCCGAGAATGCGCTCGTCCTCCGCCTCTGCACGTCCGCCTGCTGGGTCGGCCTGAACGATGTGAAGCGCGAGGGGCAGTGGACGTGGACGACAGGGCCAAGCGCGAGCGGCTACAAGAACTGGGCGCCGGGAGAGCCCAATGGCCAGCTGCACGAGGCGACGGATGCGGCGTACCTGTACCCTCCCGGACACGCTTTGGCTGGCTTGTGGTGAGCTGCCCCCCACCACCCACCCACGCGCGCACGCCGCTCTCTCGCGGAGACGCGCGAGCACGCAGCCTTGCACCGCGCTTTTGACCCCCGCGCGCTCCCCTTCACACACAGGGACGACTCGCACGTCAGCGAGCTCAAGCCCTTTGTCTGCCAGCACGCCGCCCCTCTCTCCGCCTCCTCCGACCGGCCGCCTCCTCCGCCGCCCCCGGCCGCGGCCTCCTGCCAGTGCGACGCGGGCAGGACGTGCGGCCTCTGCCTCCGCCACATCCACCCCAGCGAGTGCCCCGGCCCATTCGACGCGCTGGCGGCGCTTCCTCCTTGCACGAGGGCGTTCCTCGGCGCCGCGCCGGGGACGCTGTGCGAGGGAGACGGCGACTGCGGCACCGACAGCGGCGCGACCAACTGCGGCAGGTTCCACGAGGTGTACGAGATGCAGGGCTGCACAGATCCGCGGCCTCCTCCTCTCCCGTCGTTGCCGCCGCCGCTGCCGTCGCCGTCACTCGCCCTACCCCCTCACGAATCGCACCGCACTTCCTTCGACTACTCATTCCACGCCACGCCTAGAAACTGGTCGACGGCAGATGCTCTCTGCCGCGACTCGGGCGGGAGCCTCGCGTCGGTCACGTCGGCCGCCGAGAATGCGCTCGTCCTCCGCCTCTGCACGTCCGCCTGCTGGGTCGGCCTGAACGATGTGAAGCGCGAGGGGCAGTGGACGTGGACGACAGGGCCAAGCGCGAGCGGCTACAAGAACTGGGCGCCGGGAGAGCCCAATGGCCAGCTGCATGAGGCGACGGATGCGGCGTACCTGTACCCTCCCGGACACGCTTTGGCTGGCTTGTGGTGAGCTGCCCCCCACCACCCACCCACGCGCGCACGCAGCTCTCTCTCGGAGACGCGCGAGCACGCAGCCTTGCACCGCGCTTTTGACCCCCGCGCGCTCCCTTCACACACAGGGACGACTCGCACGTCAGCGAGCTCAAGCCCTTTGTCTGCCAGCACGCCGCCCCTCTCTCCGCCTCCTCCGACCGGCCGCCTCCTCCGCCGCCCCCGGCCGCGGCCTCCTGCCAGTGCGACGCGGGCAGGACGTGCGGCCTCTGCCTCCGCCACAT
This sequence comes from Emiliania huxleyi CCMP1516, assembly GCF_000372725.1. Taxonomy (NCBI): domain Eukaryota; phylum Haptophyta; order Isochrysidales; family Noelaerhabdaceae; genus Emiliania; species Emiliania huxleyi. The sequence continues at coordinate 637,994 of NW_005198244.1, read as the reverse complement.
CCACCCCAGCGAGTGCCCCGGCCCATTCGACGCGCTGGCGGCGCTTCCTCCTTGCACGAGGGCGTTCCTCGGCGCCGCGCCGGGGACGCTGTGCGAGGGAGACGGCGACTGCGGCACCGACAGCGGCGCGACCAACTGCGGCAGGTTCCACGAGGTGTACGAGATGCAGGGCTGCGACATGCCTCCTACGCCGCCTCCTCTCCTGCCGACGCCGGCCCCGCCGCCTCCTCCGCCCGCGCCACCCTCGGCGCCCCCGGCCGCGGCCTCCTGCCAGTGCGACGCGGGCAGGACGTGCGGCCTCTGCCTCCGCCACATCCACCCCAGCGAGTGCCCCGGCCCATTCGACGCGCTGGCGGCGCTTCCTCCTTGCACGAGGGCGTTCCTCGGCGCCGCGCCGGGGACGCTGTGCGAGGGAGACGGCGACTGCGGCACCGACAGCGGCGCGACCAACTGCGGCAGGTTCCACGAGGTGTACGAGATGCAGGGCTGCACAGATCCGCGGCCTCCTCCTCTCCCTCCGACGCCGGCCCTTCCTCCCATGGTGCGTGCACGTGCAGACGCACCGCTTACCCCCGCCTCTTGCACTGTCAATGCCGTCGGGCTCCTGTCTTCGGACGTGGGTATGCGAGGGCCGCCCCTCGCCGCACCCTAGGTCGTGTGCGACGCCAGCCATCGGTGCGCCGCGGGGGCGTCGTGCGGCCTCTGCCTCCGCGCCGCGGAACCGGCATGCGTGCCCCGCGGACCCGCTTTATCAACAAAACTCAACGTGATGAGACTCCAAGGAAACACCGTTGGGGGGGGTTCCCGGCGGGCCCTTTTTTAAAAAGCCTTATGCCCGCGTTCCACAAAGGGACTTTTGGGGAGCAAAAGGGGGGCGCCTTTTTAAAGGGGGCAGGGAATTTCGGGAATAACAACAAAGGGAAATACTCCCCCCGGTTCCAGGGGGAGCCCCCCCCCCCCCCCCCTTCCCCTTTGGGGTCCTCCCCCCCCCCCCCCCTCCCCCCTCCACCCTCCTCCGCTCTCTCGAGAAGACACACTCCACTGCTCGCAGGTCTACGTCAAGGTCGACTGCCTCGTGCTCCGCGTGCCGCCGCCGCCGCAGCCCCCCCCGCTTCCAGCTCCGCCGCCCTCCCCGCCCACCTCCCCCGTGCCAGCCTGCGGCGCCTCCAAATGCGACGCGGGGGCGCCCTGCGGCCTCTGCTTGCGCGCGGTCAACGCGAGCGAATGCCCGTCCTCGCAGAAGGGGCTCAGGATTCTGCCGCGCTGCACGGCGCAGCTGCTGCAGCCCCTGGCAGCGGGTGCGCTTTGCGAGGTGTGGGGCAGCAGAGCGCATAAACACTGTCCTCGCCCCGTGCTAACCGCCCACACCCGCGCCCTCAGCTCAGCCCACGCCCTCTGCTCTGTCTCCACACCCCTCGGCCTTCGCTCACTCCCTCCCTCCCCCCCCCAAAACCGACCTCCCTTCCCTTTCGCAGGCCGACGGCGAGTGCGGGACGGACCCGGCAAACACAAACTGCCCGCCCTTCCACGAGGTCTACGCAAAGGTCGGCTGTGTTCGCGCACCGCTACCGCCCTCGCCGCCGCCTTCGCCGCCGCAGCTCCCGCCACCTCCAGCTCCGCCCGTGCCAGCCTGCGGCGCCTCCAAATGCGACGCGGGGGCGCCCTGCGGCCTCTGCTTGCGCGCGGTCAACGCGAGCGAATGCCCGTCCTCGCAGAAGGGGCTCAGGATTCTGCCGCGCTGCACGGCGCAGCTGCTGCAGCCCCTGGCAGCGGGTGCGCTTTGCGAGGTGTGGGGCAGCAGAGCGCATAAACACTGTCCTCGCCCCGTGCTAACCGCCCACACCCGCGCCCTCAGCTCAGCCCACGCCCTCTGCTCTGTCTCCACGCCCCTCGGCCTTCGCTCACTCCCTCCCCCCCCCCCCCAAAACCGACCTCCCTTCCCTTTCGCAGGCCGACGGCGAGTGCGGGACGGACCCGGCAAACACAAACTGCCCGCCCTTCCACGAGGTCTACGCAAAGGTTGGCTGTGTCCGCGCACCGCTACCGCCCTCGCCGCCGCCCTCGCCGCCGCAGCTCCCGCCACCTCCAGCTCCGCCCTTCCCGCCCACACCGCGTCCTCCGCCCCCGCCGCCGCCGGTGCCGGTGTGTTCGGGCGAGTGCATTGCGGGCGCGAGAAGGCGACGCAGTGCTCGCTCTCCCCGAGCACGTCTGCTGACGCACGGCGGTACTGCTAACAGGCGCCAGCTGCAATATGTGCCTCGTCGCCGTCGCGAAGAGCGTTTGCCCCACACCAAGTCCGCCCCGCGCAGCCCCGGCCGCAACCCCCGCCACAAGTGACCGAAAAGAAGAGGATCTCCGGGCACGTGTAGGCGAGCTGAGCCGCATGCAAAAGTGCCACCCGACCCAGCCGTGGTCGCCGGGCAATTTGTGCGAGGCGCGCTGCTGTCTCGTACGGGCAAGAGCTGCACCCGGCACCCTCTCACATGCCACCACCTTGTCTGCGCGTGCAGGGCGACGGCGAATGCGGCACCGCGCAACTGGCCAACAACTGCGAGCCCCATGACGTCTACTCCCGCTTGCGCTGCCGCCTTGCGCCATCCCCGCCTCCGCCGCCCCCGCCGCCCCCACCAAGCCCGCCCAAACCGCCCCCCCCTCCGTCGCCGAGTCCGCCGCCGCCGCCGCCGTCGCCTCGGCCACCGTCGCCGCGGCCTCCGCCTGCCCCGCCGTGGTCCGTGCCAGCGGGCTGGGCCCCCTATCACCTCACACATCAGCACAGCACTTGCCGCGCCAAGAGTCAGCGGCTCGGCAAGTTTGAGAGCGCCGGCGAGTGCGCCGCCGCGTGCGACCGCAACCGGCCGGTCTGCTCCTTCTTCATCTTCGGCAGGCTGTCCGACGAGCGCGGCGCCTACCGAGGAGAGTGCTGGGCCTCGCTCGCCGCCGACAAGTCGTGCCCCGAGGGCCTCGAGCCGGCCGAGGCCAGCATGTACGCTCTCGGACCGGAGCCCGTCGCAGACGAGGCCACGCGCTTGCTCGTCGTGGCGCTGTCCACCGCGCTGGCCACGGCGGCCCTTCTCCTCGCCGCCGCCGGCTGCTACGTGCGAGGCTGCCCCCCCTTCTCTCGCCGGCCGGGTCGGAAGGGTCTGCCGGGCAGGTTTGTCGAGTTGCGGGCCTGAAGGCGAGCAGCTTGCAGGCTAGAGTGGCGGGCGGAGCGACGGCCGACCGCGAAGACGCACCAGTGGGGAGTGAGAGTATCTCTCTGCGCGGGGGCGAGGCGCTCGGGGCGCGTGGTGCCGGCGGGGGAGCACGCGCTGGGGCAATGTCAGCGCTGGTACCCCACACCCAACAGAACCAAACCCTCCTCACATCTGATCATAAACGCCGGGAAAGCCGCTAGCCGGGTCTGACAATTGAGGTGACATCCGTTCCGATCAAAAAATGGCTTTGATTGGCGCTGGCGCCTGCTGTTGACAAGTGGGATCATCTGGCTTCCGGAATACTTCCGCGAAGCTGCCCCCAGCAGGCGTTTGACCAAAATCCAAATTTCCCTACTCCAGTTGAGGCTGCCCTCGGACCCGAGAAATGGCTTTATTTCTTTGTTCAGTCCAGTGCGCGCCCGTGTCCCGGTGCCGAGTGTTGGCTGTTGCGCTGCGGCCTGCGCACGCTGAAGGTCCGCTCGGAACCGAACCCAGCTCCTCCAGGCCCAGGGGTCTCTCCGCCTTGCCGGTTGCACCCGGAGACTCCGGCTCGCTACCGGCAACGCGGCCAAAATAACCACGTCGAGAACCTCGCAGAAGAGCGAAAAGAGGCGCAAAAAAAAGTCCGGAACACGGGCATGTCCGCGGCAAAGAGCAGCACAAGCCCTCTCTAGACTCTCTACTAACAATGTAACAATCGCGAGCATAACCCAACGCGGCCAAAGGATATCCCAGAGTGGCAGCAAGGGGGCGGGCGGGCGGGGGAGGGCGGGTGGACGGGCGGGCGGGCCGCGTGCCTCGAACGCCGCGTCGGTGCGGAGGGCGAGCGAGTTGACGATCTCGTTCAGTAAACTCTGGTCGCAGCCGCCGCAGTCGCCAGTTACGATGGAGACTACCTCGAGGCGGTGGAGCCACTCGCTGAGCAGCCAGCCCACCGTCAAGTCGGCGGCGGCGTGCACGTGCCGAAAAGCGAGCATCCCGCTATTGAGCGGCAGATGGTCGGCCTGGCCGATCACGGACGCGGCGCGGAAGGCCGGAATGTCCCACTGCAGCGGCCGCAGGAAGGCCACGTCCGAGTCGGTGACGAAGACATCGGCGCCGCCCTTGATGAACAGCCGCGCCAACGCGTAGATCTTTGCGCACAGCACCTCCGCGAAGTCGGTGTGGAAGCAGCGGCGCGTGAAGAAGCACGGTAGGCCGGTGGCAGCGGCACAGACATTGGGTGAGGGTGTCGCCAGGTAGACGTGGTCGGCGCGGTCGGAGCCCTGAACCAGCTGCGTGTGTATGGATGCGGCAGCGCGGATCCCTTTCAAATTCGTCGGGATCAGCGAGTAGAAAAGGCGGCCATCTTTGCGGCGTCTGCTGCGGTCCAGCTGCAGCGGCGATTCGTCGAGGCTGTAGGCCAACGCGAGCGGGTGCCGGCACGCGTCGTCGGCGCATGGCTCTTCCATCGGGCAGCTCTGCAGGCAGCGCGCGACAGAGCGCAACTGGTTTTCCCGGCGGCTGCTTCCGTCGGTGGCGCACGCGCAGTTGCAGCGCAGCACGGAGCTGGAGACGTTCTGGCTGATTCTGCTGCAGTGCCCATGGCAATGCCTCGACCCGTGCAGCGGTGCACAACCGCCCACGGTGCTTCATCTTCGATATGCAGACGGATTCAAAGAGAAGAGAACTTTGGCGTATGTACCCGGCCCCTACCTATAGCGCAGCCCGGGGCGTATCCGCTAACCTCCGCGGCAATTCAACACGGAATTTGTGTTCGCGTGCGGGTCATTCTGACAAATGCAGTCCATGGTGGCCGTTGCCCCCTTGCGCAGGCTGAGTGGGGGGCATTCTGTGCAAATCTCTTGGGCGATGCAACTGCCACGGCAGATGATCACCTCGGCAACACTCCGCATTGGGTTGGCCGCGTTTCCAACATATATTGACGGAAAGTGGATGCTATCATAGCCCATCTGTAAGGCGCGCTCACACCAGGTAAAATCCATAAAGGGTCCATGCCCTCGCCATTTTGTTGGGCCGAAAACGGCCAGTAACTGCCGCGCCTCACGTCCCGGCATATGCAAGCTCTTCTGGCCGATGTTCACAAAAGTGCCGCTCCCGGGAGCTGAATAAAACCAGCAACCGTAGGCAAACCGATCTGTTTCACCAATCCAGGGTGGTGCTGTAGTGAAGCCGTCGCACCCGTAGCCATTTTCAACTGGATTCAAACGAACCAATTCAGCCCACGCATTGTTGGGAATGGAACCGTTGTACCAGCTTTCTGGTAAAAGGACTAGAGGAGCTGTTTGGCTGGTATACTGGGTTGAATTTAAGACTCTCGGGCCAGATGCCACCTTGTCCCTTGTCAATTGGACTTCCAGCGTGATTGGCCGCAAGCAGGAGGCGTGACAACTCAGCAAAAGGTTGAAGCTTGTCAAGCCACACAAACTGTACTGTGGCGGGCGACCGCCAACCACTTCCATATACTGATTGCAGGTATTGCCCCCATTCTTGCAGGAAAACCGCACCCGGGTTGATGGAAACGTCATAGGAGGTGTCGCTGACGCACGCCGATACGCGGATGTTAGACCTTAAGTAGCACCTGAACGGCGTTACGCCGGAAGCTGTTGTCACCACACCCTCACAGCTCTCGAAGTCAGTGCACGCTGCCCTGCACGTCGGCATGTCCACGGCGGCTGTGTACGCACCATAGTAGCCTTCCACCACCGTAGCGCCATGTCCTTGCCAGCAGTTGAAGCCAGGATGCAGGAGCCACCCAATATGTGGGAGGCCGAGGGAGCTCGAGTCGAGTGGCCGCGGCAGCGGGGCGAGCGGCTGGGGTGGGGCGGACGGCGCCGCGGCGTGCGGCGGCGGCGGTGCGGCGGCGAATGGCCTCGGCGGCGACGCGGAGCCAGCCGCCGGCAGCGAGGCGACGCCCGCGCCAGCGCCCGCTGCTGTGGGCTGTGGAGGGCAGACTATGTCTCGGCGACCGTCCCAGCACCAGCCGCCGTCGCCCAAAGCAAACCCGTTGCGCTTGCCGGCGCACCGGGCGTCCGCCGTGCCCGTGTAGCAGCCGCCCTGCACGCACTCCACGAAGTCCGGTTGGTCGCAGCCGGGGTAGAGGCAGTCTTCTCTAGCCACGCATGACGGCGGAGGCGGCAGAGGTGGAGCTGGAGACGGCGGCGGCGGCGGCAGAGGGGGGCGCAACGGCGGAGGCGGAGGGTGCGGCGATGGCGGCAAAGTTGGTGGCGGCGGCGGAGGCGGAGGCGGCGGAGGCGGCAGCGGCAGCGGCGGAGGCGGCAGCGGCGGCGGCGGTGGCGGCGGCGGCTGCAGCGAGTCGGCACGCTGTTGCGACAAAGCTGGTGGCGACGGCGGTGGCGGTGGCGGCGGAGGAGGCAATGGTGGCAACTGCAGCGGTGGCAGCGGCTCGGCCCGTTTGAGCAAGCACACGGTGTTGGCGAGAGGTAGGGTGCGCACGATGCGTTCGGGCCCCAAGAGTAACTGGCACGACATGACCACCCTGCCTCGCTTGGTGGACATCGACGAGTGCTGGATCCCGACGCACGCTCCGCTATGTCGCAGAGCGCCATTCCCGCCTCAGCCGTTCCTGTGATCACCGCCTCACCGGCGAAACGCGAGAAGACGAAGTCGGACGCGAAGGGCGAGCGCATCTCGTACATCTTGCCAGTGCCCTCGATGGCGCCCTCGGCCTGCGCTGAGGTGACAAAGGTGCCCGCATCAGGGTAGACGTCGAGCCTTCCAATGCGCGGCACCGGGTCGGCAAAGGACTGCCCGATCAAGCCGTGCGCGATCAGCGGCTTCCTCTGGGGCGAGTAGGAGAGCTCGATGTCGAGCCGGTGGCTAGGCCCGGCAATTCGGTCGTGTACGTGTTCGCCGTGCACGATGATCTTCCACGGCGCCCCGTTGGTGTCGGTGGTGAATGGGTTCACCTCTATTGTCGCGGTGGACATCTTGGTCGATGCATGAAGCCCACCGCAGAACCGTTCCGAGTTGGGCCCGAGCATGAAGTCGTGGCCACCGCAGGAACCCTTGACATTGCTCCAGCCCCAGTTTTGATCTGTGGGCGAGACGATGGGTGCGAGGTGAGGCGGGGCGAGGTGAGATGGGGAGGTGGGACGGGCGTGGCTGGGCAGGCTGATGCGGAGTAGGGCTGGGAGGAGGTTGTTTTTTTGGGCGGGGGGGGTGGGGGGGGGTGACCGTTCAGCTCGCGGGCAACGTAGCTCACGTAGGCCCACTTGCACAAGCGGTCGCCCGCGACGAGGGCAGAGACGTGGACCTCCGTCATGAAGGTCCCATTGACGAGGAGCTTGCCGTCGTGGAGGGTGTAGAGCGCCTCCTCGATCCGCACGTTGACGCTCAGCCCCGGCGTGGAGAGGTAGTTGTAGAGCGCACCGTCCTCGCCCCTGAAGTCCGCCCGGCCGCCCTTTGACAGGTCCAGGTGCGGATCCTGCCGCACTCTGGCGACGTCCGTGCCGGAGCACCGTTCAAACTCAAAGTTTGCCTGCACGAGGGACAGCAGGAGGACGGTGGAGATTATGCCAAAGATGAGGTACATCGCCCGGCCCAGTGGCCCTGCTCAACCACGCGACGGCGGCGACCGAGGACACGAGCAGTCGCAATGGCGATTTCGGCCCTCGCCGATGCGTTCTAGACTCGATGGAAGTCGATCAACGATGGAAATCGTACGCTGGTACTTACTAGCGAGGCCTTCTTGATTCTCGGACGGCCGAACGAAGGGATCCGCCGTAAAGAAAGAAAGAAAGAGAAAAGCAGCGCAGAAGCGCCATGGCACAGAACAGCTTGAGAGTCTCCCCACCCAATAGCTAGTTAGTTGCTTTTGCGGTTTTGTGGAGGGGCGTGGAAGCGGCAGGCGCGTACTTCGATTTGGTCCCCGGTCGAGAGTCAGCAGATGTCCTCATGGTTCATCTGCTGCCAGCCGCTCGACCTCGAGTGACGTCGAGTCGACAGTCGGAGTGCTGCAGAGCCCACTGGCACTGCCCACGCGCAGCGCATTTCGTATCCGGTTAATTAAATCCCGACCGATGGGTTAGCTACCTTCCCGCACCACGTCACACTGCGGGTCACACTCGACACAATCCTCCCCCACAATCCACTCACCCACTCCTCCCAGCCCGCTGTCTCAACGGCCTCCGCCTTCTCGAGACAAGCCGCCGCCAACCCTGGCTGGCCCGCGGCATCGTGCACAAGCGCCAACGCCATTCATGATTGTCATCATGTCATGTGCGCGCATCATGGCCTCGATCATACTGCTCAAGTCGCTCGGCGGAGCAACGACCCTCCTCACTGCGGCAAGGTCATCCACATCTGATGCAAAGTGTTGGCCGTATTTTCCGCACGGTCATCGCATTCGTAGCGGCCACCACAGCAACCATCGGTGCTGTCAGAGACTGCCCAATGACTACCATCGCCGCCACCCACGAAGAAAGGGAATCCCCACGCATTATAAGTCACCGTGCTCATGCCAGGGGCTGTTGGGATGTTAGCGGAGTGATCAGACATTGCGGCGTAGCCCGTCTGGCCCCAACTGGCCGCTGAGGCGGCACCCGCATCGTCGAGAATCTGAGTGATCTGGTCGCTTCCGGTGTGCGTAAAGTGAACTTTCCTCGTGTGCGCATCGGTATGGCAGTAGAATCGAACCTTGCCGACATCGGCCGCGGTGACGCCGTAGTAAGTGCCAAGCGGAATGTGCGATCGGCTGGTCGTGGGGCTCGTGGGGATGGCTTTGACTCGACTAAAGCTTGTGTACGCGTCGTGCTGATAAGCGCCCACGAGCGCCCAGCACTCGCCCTCGTACAATTCCGAATACAGCTCGAAAGTAGCGTCTCCGATGGTGTATGGAGTCATGCCAGAGCAGTACACCGGCGGCGGAGAGGGCGAGGCCGAGGGCGGCGGCGCCGAGGGCGGCGGCGGAGAGGGCGAGACTGAGGGCGGCGGCGGAGTCGGCGGCGGCGGAGAGGGCGGTGCCGAGGGCGGCGGCGCCGAGGGCGGCGGCGGAGAGGGCGAGGCCGAGGGCGGCGGCGCCGAGGGCGGCGGCGGAGAGGGCGAGACTGAGGGCGGCGGCGGAGTCGGCGGCGGCGGAGAGGGCGGTGCCGAGGGCGGCGGCGCCGAGGGCGGCGGCGGAGAGGGCGAGGCCGAGGGCGGCGGCTTGTAGAGCACCGTGATCGAGATCGTGGTGGGCTCCTCCTCCATGCCCACCGGGGCTCCGAGCTCCTCGGCCATGCTTGCGAGGAAAGCCGGCAGCGTCGCGGCGGCCGTGATGTCTTGGGCGGTCGGCCCCCCCTCGGCCTGCACGATGGTCACCCGCACCGTGCTGTCGCCGAGGTCCTCGAGGGCCATCTGCTCGGCGGTGACAGTCACGGGGGGTTCGCCGTTGGCGAAGGACTTGATCTTGGCGGCCTCGACGGCGTCCAGGTCGATGGCGGCGAGCGCGCGCCGCCGCCGGGTCGCGCCAATCTTGAGAGCGAAGGAGGAGGCGGGAAGGCAAACAGGCTCCTCGGCGAGCCGGCGACGGGCCTCCGTCATCCCTTCTCCGGGCTGTACCTCGAGCGACGTGGCACGCGCAACGAGGGTGGCCATCGCCTCCTCGCGCATGAACTGCCGCCAGCCGTCGATGCCCTGCTTGACGGCGCCCAAGGCCATGTTTCTGAGGCGCCTGTCGACGTCCGCAACCTCCTGGGCGAACTCCTTGTCGCAGAGCGCCATTCCCGCCTCAGCCGTTCCTGTGATCACCGCCTCACCGGCGAAACGCGAGAAGACGAAGTCGGACGCGAAGGGCGAGCGCATCTCGTACATCTTGCCAGTGCCCTCGATGGCGCCCTCGGCCTGCGCCGAGGTGACAAAGGTGCCCGCATCAGGGTAGACGTCGAGCCTTCCAATGCGCGGCACCGGGTCGGCAAAGGACTGCCCGATCAAGCCGTGCGCGATCAGCGGCTTCCTCTGGGGCGAGTAGGAGAGCTCGATGTCGAGCCGGTGGCTAGGCCCGGCAATTCGGTCGTGTACGTGTTCGCCGTGCACGATGATCTTCCACGGCGCCCCGCCCGCCGGCGCCCGCCTGGCCGCTGTCGGCCGTGGCTCGCGTAGTGCAGAGGGAGGGAGAACGTGCGGTCCTCGGTCCGGGCGGCGGCGGGCAGGGCCGCGAGCCTACGTGCTGAATACGCCGACCTCAGGGCGGGAAGACGGTATTGTTCAGAGCACCGCGTGAAAAACTGAGCCGCTGGGTGCCCCGCAGCAGCTTCGCTGGGCCAGAAGAACCGGTCCGCGAGTGCTCCGCAGCAACCTCGCTGAGCCAGAACGTCGGCTCGCGAGGTGGGGCGCTAGTATGAGACCGATCCGTCGCAGTTCTCTTGCTCCAAGCGCTTGCGCTTCGGCGGTTAGTGGTGCACTAACCTCCGAGAAACCCTTCGGGTCGCTCCTCATCGCAAACCCTGTCGGCAGAGTCCTCCTACGGGAATGTACGTAAGAGCTACATACACTGAAAAAGTGACGTAAAGCACCCATTTTTTAAGCGTTCGCCGCATACACAAGGTCCGCCTGCGTGCGGCACCAGCTTCTCAGGGCCACGGGAAAAACGACGGAGGAGATGCATCCTAGCTGTCGCCACCGAAGGCGACTCGACGCCGCTGAGATCGGAGATCAAGCTCTGACAGGTCGCACGTCGCTCCTTTGACGCCGACGTGACTCACCCGTGCAGAGCACATCAGGACACGGTCTCGATGCGCTCGGTACGACGCCTGCGACCCGTCTCGGGTCAGGGTGGCACGACGCTCATCGCGCCCGCCAGCGCTGCCGTGCAGGTTGCCACGACGAGGTCGAGCACGCTTCTATACGCTCGCCCAGCCTTTCTTTTCATCCCATTAGGCAGCCTGGGAACGGTGGCGATCAGAGGCAAAGCCTACGAGGGGTGGTAGAACCACATGTCACGGCCACCGCCGGCTCGACGCGACGATAGCCTCCGGAGGCTGACTTTGCGGCACCATCATCGGACGATGTCGACGAGCTGGGTCGCGCTCGCGGTAGCCAGGTAGCCCCCCATACTAGTAGCACCAGCCATGGCCTCTCAGGGAGCGCGGGCGAGGGCGCTGGGAGCACACGGACAAAAAAACATCAAAATTCATCATGTTCACAGCACCCGTATTTGCAACTTGTCGCATACCGTTATTGCCCGAAAGTAGCTTATTGCCGTCGCTGAGAGGCTGCTAGGTTCCGGCTGTTTGTGAGGTGGGTAGGGTGCTATCGGGGGATTTGGGGTAGGGGGGTAGGGGGTGGGAGGCCGGCGGCTCTGCCGCCGCAGGGCCAGGGGAAGGGGGTAGGGGGGTAGGGGGGTAGGGGGGTAGGGGGTGGCCCAGCCACTCCCGCCTCTCTGAGCTGGTTCTCGGCCCGAATCCACAACGACCGACCGACGGCGGACCTGTACTCGAGTACAGCTGCATGAGACGCGGGCGGCGGGCGCGCGGAGGGGCAGCGTGAGGTGACGACGGCTGACGCTGTACAAAACTACCGTTACAGCAATCTGGAGCCGTGGGGTAGGGGGGGCAATCCCTTCCCTACCCGCAACAGCCGGACCCCCGATCGCTTCTCCGTATCTGGTCCCCATAATGCACTGGTCCGTCCCGCTGCTTTCGCTCTCGACACTCCTCTCCTTCACCACCTGCTTCTACTTCTTCAGCACTCCCGAGACCATCGCGGTCGCCCGCGAGACGCGGCATGCGGCCTCGACACAGTCGTACTGGGGTCCGGTCGACAGCGACTTTGACTGGTGCGAGCGCAACAACGAGCTCTCGGCGTACCTCAGCGAGCCGTTCAACACGGCGACCTCTGCCGCCTACCCGCTCTGCGCCGGCTACGCCTGGCGGCTGCACCACCGCCTCTCGCTCTCGCGGTGGCACCGGCTGATGCTGAGCGTCACGATGGCGATGGGCGTCGGTTCGATGATCTTCCACGGCACGCTGCGCTACTGGGCGCAGCTGCTCGACGAGCTCCCGCTCTACGCGATGGCCGTGCTCGCGGCGGCCACGTTGCGCCAGCGGGCGAGCCGGGCGCCGGGCGTCCAGCCTCTGGCGGCGGTGGCCGAGCCTTGCTTGAGAACTCACACCCGTGAGATGGCGTGGCCGGTGATTGTGTAGAGGCGGTGCCTGCAGGCTTGGTCCGCCTTCATCGCCGCCGGCCTCCTCCTCTCCGAACGCGACTCGGCTGCGCGCCTCTCCTTCCCGCGGCCTGCCCAGATCTCTCCCGGACCTTTCCCGAAGCCTTCCTGCAGGACGTGCACGTCTCCTTCCGCGGCCTGATGACGGCCCCGCCGCCACCCCCTGCCCCTCCCCCGCTCTTCACCCCGCCCCCCTCCCCTCCGCCGCCCTCCACCCCGCCCTCGCCGCCGCCCTCCACCCGAAGGTCACCTTCTCCGTCGCTTTCGTCTACATCTTCACGGCAGGCTCGGTCGCCGGGGAGGAGGTGTGCTCTGTGTCCGTGCCCGCAATCCTGCGAGCACACACGCTACGCCGAGTGCGTACGCGAGTGTGAGACACCCGCGCATTCGCGCGAGTCCCCGTGCTGGTGTATGTGCTCGGCCCGGTGGTGGGTCCTCTGCTCACTACTGACGGCCCGCCTCAATGAGCCCTAGGTGGACGCGGCGCGCGGAGGCGGCGACGGCGCGCTTGCTCTCCCGGCGGACCCGGCGGCAGGGACCAGGCTCCTCCTCGACTCCGCCTCTCCTGCTCCCAGGCGCGACGCTCTTCCGACTGACTTTCGTCAGTTTCGTCGCCGCCATCCTCTCGTGGATCGCCGACATCCTGCTCTGCCGCGAGCTGCAGGCAGCCCCCGGCCGCACGGCTCTTCCTCCCCATCTCCTAGACCTTTCCTCGACCCCGGCATCGACCTCGCTCCTCGAGCCTCCTTGTAGGCGCTGCCTCTGGGGATGCCGTACCCGCAGCTGCACGCCCTCGGCTGGCACTTTGGCACCTGCCTCGGCCTGCTGCAGCTCTTCTGCCTGATGCTGCTGCACCAGCACTGCGTGCGCGACGGGCTCGAGGCGTCGGTGAGGTACAGGGCGGGGCTCGTGCCGCTGGTGGTCGCCACCGCGCACGAGCCCTGATGCGAGAGGGAAATGTTTATGAAATGCCCACACTCCCACACAGACTCGCGGGGAGTCAGCGTACATGTGCACAGAGAATGATGACACAGAACCCTCGCCCCCACCTGACACGATAGTCCCCCTTCCCTCATCGGGAGCGGACGACGCGACCCGCCGGCTTAATAAACACAAAAAATAGTCGCCGACCACGACGCACGGCGGCGTGCGTGCGCCGCATGCCGAGACGAGCCGAGGGTGGGGGGGACTAGGTCCAGCCCTGGGTGGCGCAGATCTGACGTTTTGTGACAATCGTCAGATCCGTGTTTTTTTGGTCTTGCGGTACATCTCTCCGCTCGCCACCTCACGCTCCGCCGTCCGGCCATGGATGGTCCGATGGAGCTCGCCGAGCTCCATCGGACCATCCAACTCCGGTCACCGATTCTGAACGCGCTCAGCCTCAGGAGGTACCAAACCGCGCGAATTCTGCACGCCTCGCTGCACCGCTGGCTTGACTGAATCAGGCAGCAGCAGGCTGCTGCTGCTGCCACAGCAGCAGTCTGCTGCGGCCCTAATACGCAAGTTGATGACTAGCAGCACTGCCGGGGGCATTCGAGCCGCCACAGCCGGTGTGCGGCTGTGCACTGCCACCTGCCCGCGGCTACGCACAATGTGCGCTCGCATTGGATGAGCCCTGCTGATGGACCTGCATCGCCTAGCTGCACGAGAGCAATGCCGCAGGCAGTGGCCGTGGCATACACTGCGAGCACACTTGGTGCAGCTGCGAGGTGCAGCAAGAGCACGTCGTTCCTGCCTCTGATGCCACTCTCGCGGCTTGCAGCGCGTCACTCGCGCATGCTCTCCAGGAGCTATGGCGGGCGCGTGTGTGGGGCTGTAGCCTGTGTTTGGCCGGTTCTGACCCGTTTACTATCAGTATCATGTCCGGGCCACAAAAAATCGCACACGGGTAGCGGCTCAGGGGCCCAGTAAGTCGCGGAATCGCCAAATGTCACAACCCGCTGCGCCACCCAGGGCTGGACACCTAGTCGGGGGTGGGGGGGTGGGGAGGGAGCGGGGAGAGGCGGGATGGTGACGACGCTCCACGAGCGAGGTCCGAGGACCCACACACCACACAGCACGATTTGTGTGTGTGCGGGAGTAAAGTTTGTCGCATGTCGGGAGGGAGAGGGGCAGGCTGCTCACCCACGTGCACCGGGCCAGTGCTTGCGCCTGCACTTGCACTTTGAATGCCGTGCGGGTACTCCACTGCCTGTGTCCGGGTGTGGAGATGCGAGGGTCGCCCCCCCTTCCCACCCCACCACTTTGTGTGTGTGGAGAAATTTACCTTACCTTACCTTACAGCGGCTTACTTACACAGCACTCAGCACACTCCCCGACGCACTCGCCACAGTCTCAGGAGCCACCACCGCCCCTATTAGCACCGCCCCCCACAAAAAAAGAACTCGCCCTGCGCAAAGACCGCATGGGCGGCGATTGCTCCTTTTTACCCATCTCCTAGTAGAGCCGCTCCGTTTTATTTTACGTATTTTAATCTGACCCTGCGCCGCGCACCTGAGGTGAGGAGCTATGTGCCGCCGTTTGTCGGGGCACGCTATCCTGTGCAGTCAGGGCAAGTGGGGGCGGGGCGGACAGCCCCCAGGGTCTTTATGGCTAGTTCCATTTCACTCTGACACGCTAATCTTGAAAACGTCCAACGGAGCTCCGTGTTGCTCCCAGCGCCCTCCCCCGCGCTTCCTGCGGCCCTAGCCAATGATACTAGCATGGGAGGTCATCTGACTACCGCGAGAGCGACCCAACTCGTCGACATCGTCCGATGATGGTGCCGCAAAGTCAGCCTTCGGAGGCTATCGTGGGGTCGAGCCGGCAGTAGCCGTGACATGTGGTTCCACCACCCCTCGTAGGCTTTGCCTCTGACCGCCACCGTTCCCAGGCTGCCTAGAGCCGTAATGGGATGGAAAGGAAGGCTCGGCGAGCGTATAGAAGCGTGCTGCCGTGCTCGACCTCGTCGTGGCAACCTGTACGGCAGCGCTGGTAGGCGCGATGAGCGTCGTGCCACCTGACCCGAGACGGGTCCCCTCGTTTGGCGTGCCCGTTTTATTTATTTATTTATGTCAGCAACAGCGGGGCAACCGCCCTCTCCAGGTAGGTTTGCCGCTCACTGGCCCTCGCGAAGCCGTCCCACCCGTAGAATGGAACGCTGATCACCCTCCAGCCAGCCGCCGCGAGGAGGCGCCGCTTGAGCAGCGTTGGCCCGTTGGGCTTGCGCACGCCCCGGCCGTCGGTAAGCAGGAAGTGAGAGGGGCCATCCACCTCGACCGCGACGCGTGACGAGGGCAGCGCCAGGTCGAGCAAGTAGCCCAGTGCGCGGCTCGAGATACTCCTCCTCGAAGCCAGACTGGACGGAGGCGAGGGCAGCTGCAACCGAGCGCTGCAAGCGCGATATCGTCACTAGCGTGTCTTGCATAGCGTCGCAGCAGAGCTTACGTTGAGACTCGGAGAGGAGATGCTGCTGCCCGTCTACCCCGCGTTCCAGAGAGAGCCAGAGCTGCCACTGGTGCAGCTGACGGCGGTCCTCCTCGCTCCACCTCGACGGATCCCGCGCGAGCGAGTCGCTGATCACGCGCGAGCAGTTGGCAAGCAGCGCCTGGTGATAACAGTCTGCCGTCGCATACGCCCACACCGTGTTGGCTAGGGCCTGAGGCTTGAAGCCAGCAAGCCCGCCGCGCACCGCCTCCTCGTCACGCCACGCCCACGCGTCCGTCTCCTGTTGTGTCACGCCACGCCCACGCGTCCGTCTCCTGTCGTGTCGTCAGGCATGGGCCGCGTGGCTTCTTGTACGCATCTGTGACCACCTCGCTCCAGTTGCCCCCCCAGTCAGGTGCGAGCAGCTCGAGCATGAGGGGCAAGAGCAAAGACGCGTTGCGCGCCTCCCGAGGGATGAGGTAACGCTCGATCGTGTGCGTGTTCAGGTGCCGGATGCTCTCCTTGAGCAGGCCGCACGGCGGCGTGCCGAAGCGCACCTCCAGCATCTTGCACCAGATGCGAGGCATGCCGACAACTGTCTTGCGCAGCACCGCGTCGGGGATTCGGCTCAGCAGGTGGTGATGCGTGTAGCTCCAACGCAGAAGCACGAAAGATGGGCGTCTGCACCTCCATGTGGTCCACTTGCACCATGAGGCAGTTGGGCGGCCAATCTACAGCCTCGCCGTGTCTCTTTGCCCGCAGAGCGATGTAGTCGGTGGAGCGGCCGCCCGGGAAGGCGGAGTCCACGCGCGGCTGCGCGAGCGTCACGTTTGTGGCAGCCATCTGTCGCAACGCCGCCGAGAGGTTGAAGCGAGCGAGGTCCATGTCGCCGTCTGACAGCCAGATAAAGTCCACCTTGGCGGCTGCGGCTGGCGGCAGCTCACGCTTCCAGAAGAGACCCTTCATGCCACGATGCGAGCTCACGGAGAAGCGGTGACAAGGACGCAGGGAGGTGCTGGTTCCAATCTTCCAAAGGATCCCAAAGCTGTGCGAGTTCGCCGGTGAAGCAATTCAGCTGCATGTGCAACTCTATGTGCTCCGCGTGCTCCTGGCACAAGTGCCGGAGCTTAGTGACAATCATGGCTGAGCCCTTGGTGCAGGCAGAGGTGACGGCAAGCAGCACGCGAGGCTTAGTCATCTGAGCCGGAACCTCGACTGCTGTCGGCGGCAGCGAGGCCTATCGCATCCTCTCGGCGCGGAAGCCGTTGTGATTCTCAACGCACAAACGGCTCGCTGTTACGTTGTTAGCTTGGCACGAAAGCCACACGACGAATAGCCGTTCACACCGGTGCGCGCACGGCACCGATTGTCGTGTACTCGTCTGTTGAGAGTAGAGCTACATACCCTCCATCTCGCGCCTGCAGCGCCCGTGGCGTGGCCCATGCGAATCATGCTTTCACATGGCATGCGGTTCGTAAACGAACGTTATGAATGGCCATTGCGATTCAATGAGCTGGTGGAGGCGCCCCACGTAAAGGTATCAGCATGCTCGCCAGATCCGCACAGCCTCTGAGTTGCGCGTGTCAGCCGGCGCTGCACCACTCATTCGGTCGCGTCTCGGGCGGTCCTGTCGCCTCGCCCACCGTAAGTCCAGTGCTCTCGTGAAAGCAGCGCGCGGCTGCATTCACGGCCTCCGCCTGCTCCTCGAGCGGCTCACCCACCGCCAGCGTGACCGACTCGTCGTCAAATGGAGCCGTGCCCTCCACGCCACGGCTGAGCACCACCCAGTAGAAGCGGCTGCAGCTACTCAGTGCAGTGCCCACGCAAAGCCACTCGCCGTCGTCCTCCTCCGGGCTACGCCGCTCTGCATACGCACACACACGAACGCGCTCCAGGTCGGCGTCGCCGGCCGCCTCGCATGCGCCACGCCGCTCCGCTGCCTTTGCCGTCGCCTCGGCGCTGCTCGCGGCGGAAGCCGGTGGCGCAGCGTCGTCGATGTGCGCGTCACGCACGGCCTCTGAAAGCTTCTGCATGGCCACCTCCCAAGCCTGCTGGCTGTCCGCTTGCTTGAGAGCGTGCCAGCTGCGCCACGCCCGGCTCAGGCCGGGGACGCTCGCCTCGCCCGCCTCGCTCATCGCACCCTCGAGCTCGCTCATCGCTTGGGACCTCGCGCCATCGTCGATTCTCGCGCCGGCACCAGTGGCCGCAGTTACCTTTGCGATTGCCACCTCCATGCGCGACAGCGCGGCCTTCGCAGCTGCACTCGGCTCCGTGGTGCGCGCCACGGCATCCGACGTCGACGCTCGTTCCTGCCCCGGCGAGACCAGCACCGTTCCGGACTCGGCCTTCTCGGCTTGCTGGGACAGGCGACGCAGAAGCTGCGGATCTATGACCGATGAAGCTGATCGAGGCACCGGTGCGGGCGACGCGGGAGCCGATAGGCGACGTGCGGCCATGATTCGCGGACCCTCGATCTCTCGATGAGCGTTGTTGCTGAGCGCGGAGGTCGCCTGTGCGAGCGGCTCTCTCGCGCTCAAAGCGGCGCGCTCAGGACAACGCATCCCCCAGCCGACACCTCAGCTCTTGGGTTGCCCTCGTTTCATTCCTCGCGAGCGCTTCGGCCAGCACCGCTAACACATGAAGTGGCCAAAGTCGCTGCGCCCGGCCTTGGTGAAATAATCGAAGCACCAGGCGCTGTCGAGCGACACGAACGGATGGACGCCCGAGGAGCGAGCCGAGCGCAGCTCGAACGCGGTGCGGAAGGCATTGCTGGTGAACTTCCCAACGAAGAGGTCGCACATGGAGAGGAGATAGACGTCGACGAAGGACGCGATCACCGCCTCGACAAAGATGGGCGTCCCTCCCCAGTTGCGCACGAGGACGTCCCAGTTATCAGCGCCGGTGTGCGCTTTGAGATGTTCCATCGACGGCTGCGCCTTCGTCGAGTAGAGCATCGTCACATTCGGGTGCGGTCGCTTAAACACGCCTGGATCATCGGAGGCCACGTACATCGTGTTGGCACCGCTTTGTCGCATCAGATCGTAGACCTCGCGCATGTAGACATCGTAGTCGTCGCAAGAGAGAGGAGAGAGGAGAGGGTGAGGGTGTGAACACACGTGAGGAGTGGGGGAGGGTGTCTGTGGTGGGTTGTAGTCATACTACGTGGTTAGAACCACGCGCTCCTCAGGAGCTTAAGGTAGAGCTGAGCGTCCAAGACGCCTCGGTGCCACCCACCGGGTGAGACCATCCGGATCTTTCCACCGCGCCCTCCGGGCTGAGTGGTCCCCGCGATGGCCCACGGTCCTCCGTCGCCTGGTTGAACCCCCTGCCTCCCTGTTGACCCCCCGGTCCCCGTACTCGACCATGAAACAAACTCAAAGTCCACCACAGCCACCAGCCTCCACCTCCACCTGCGAGCCGCCACCCCTGCCGCCCGCGACGCCGCCCGCCGCGTCAGATAGCCGCGACGCGCGCATCGAGTCGCGTCGGAGAGCCGCGCCGCACCAGCAGCAGCACCTGCACCACCAGCAGCAGCAGCAGCACCACCACCACCACCCGAGAGAGAAGCGCACCTGCCCGACGCCGCCCGCCGCGTCAGACGCTCGCGACGCGCGCGTCGAGCCCAGTCGCACAGCCGCGCCGCGCCAGCAGCAGCATCGGCACCAGCAGCAGCAGCACCACCACCACCAGCAGCAACAGAGACATGCAGTGCAGGCGCAGAGGCGCTCGCAGAGCGGCGCTCAGCGCCGCGCACGCCACGCCGCGGACCGTCGGACGAGCGCACCGTACGTCGGCGGCGAGCCGCGTCGCCAGCCGTCTCGCGAGAGAGCGGCGCCGCCGCGTGCGCGCATCAGCCCCGCGGCAGGGTCGATCCGCGGCGACGTCCGCACTAACGGATAACGGCCATTGGCGGTTTCTCTCTCTCTCTCTCTCTCAACGAAGGCGCTCTCAAAGAGAAGAAAACAGGGTGCCCATCTACCTGGTACGCACGATCCCCGCCCACCTTCCCGCGCGCAAAGGAAGGAAGTCTCCTGCAGTTCCAAGCATGTCAGCTCCACTCCTTGAGAAGACGCCCCCGCCTTCGCGTCCGCCTCCTTCGAAGGCGTACCTGAACAAGCAGAAGCAGGCCGTAAACTCCACAGCCTCGCCATCGCCGGGCGCCGCAGCCTCGCTGTCACCGAGCGCTGCCACCTCGTGGGCGATAATCAATGGTGAGAGGTCGTTCCGCGGCGCCGTCGGCGCTTGCTGCTTCCTAAGCTGGGCGCGCACTCCCATCGCGCTGCTGGTCACTCTCCTCGTGTGGTGGCTCCCGGTCGCGATCGCCGCCCCGCTCGTGGTCTTGCTGCCGCCGCTCACCTTCCTGCTGCTCACGTTCGGCACGATGCCAAAGCAGTGGGGCGACCCGTACTACGGGTTCGTGCTCTGGGTCCAGAAGCTGCGGCTGACGACCCAGTTCGTCCAGTTCAACGGGGCGCGGGTCGAAGGCCGAGTCGCCTACGATCTCCGCGCCCTCAAGCCAAAGCGCGAGCTGAGGAAGACGCCGCTTCCGCTGGGCTGGGGACTGGTGGTGGCGGACTACCGGGAGGAGGAGATGGACGCGGCGGTCATCCTCGGCAACTGGTTCGGGGAGACGCTCTCGACGACCCTCATCCCAGTGGCGAGGGTGCTGGACATTGTCCGGCTCGCGGCGTACCACCTTCCCTGGGGCTGGCGCAGCGCGCCGCGCCAGACCTCCTTCAGCGCGGGCGAGAACCCGGTCAAGTTTGTGATGGATGAGGTGGGCGCCGTCTACCCAAAGATCCACCAGCAGTGGGCCGACAAGACGGGGGACGAGGCGCTCGCCCACTTTTGCAGGTCCGGCCTCGCAGCGCACCGCGTGGAGCTGGCTCCCGAGGACTGCCCCTACCTCGATGCGGACGGGAAGCCGGCAAAGTTCGTGGTGCGCACAAACGAGATGGCGACGCTCGACGTCAAGGAGGGGTGCGACCGCTACGGCGGCGACGCGTACTTTGGCGCAGACTGGCGACCGGTCGCGATCGTGCGCAAGGAGACGCCGGAGCAGTGCGAGTGGTGGAGCACGCTCGTCGACAAGGTGTACCGACCCGGCGACGGGTACAAGTGGGAGTACGCCAAGTTTGCCTTCCGCTCCACCGTCTTCACGCTGGTGACGTTCGTGGACCACCTCTTCGGGCTCCACATGCAGACCTCCGAGCTGGTCATGCTCGCCACGCGCGAGCAGCTGTCGACCGACCACCCGATCCGCCGCTTCCTCATCCCGTTCACGTTTGGAGCAATCACAATCAACGACTGGGCGCGGACCGCGCTGTGCGCGTACGGCGGCACGACGCACCGCGCGTTTTCCTTCACGGACGGCGGCTTCGCGCGCGCGTGGGCGCTCGCGCCGGCGCTCGCCTTTACTCGGTCAAACGCGCGTTGGACCGAGGAGAACCCGTCGCCGCGCGGTCAGGAGAGCAAGGGCAGGGCGCAGCCCTTCCGCGGGGTGTTCCGGCTGAAGAAGGCGCCGACCAACGAGATCGCCGATGGCGAGACTGCAGCTTCGGTCGCGGAGAAGGTCTTCGCGCGCACGGTGGGCGACAGCGCCTCGGAGCGGCGCAGCGACGACGGCGACGGCGACAGCGACTGGATCGACGCCTTTCTGGCGCACCACGGCTCCGCCTACCCGTCCGGGGGCGTCGACACGCCTTTCTACAGGGCTTGCGAGCGTTACCACGGCATTGTCGCGCGGTGGGTGGATGCGTATTGCGCGCGCTACTACCCGGAGGGCGTCGCCGCAGATGACGAGGCGGTCGCGTTCCTGGAGCAGATCATGCTCACAACCTCGCAGTCGACGGTGGCATCGTACGGGCTTCAGCTCGGCGCCGCGTTTGCAGCCTCGCGGGGCCGCCCTCTGCGGATGCGAAGGCTGCTCGTCTGCTTCCTCACCCGCTTCATCGAGCTCGTGACTCTGGGCCACGAGCAGGTGGGCGCTGTGCAGGTGTACGCGCAGGACGCGTCCTTCGCCTCCTTCTCATGGAAGAAGGGCGACCTCTGCGGCACCAAGGAGGCGGCGATGCAGGGCGCGACCCTGATGTGCCTCACCTCCTCCATCACCCCCACGCTCATGCCCGGCGACGACTCCACCTTCGAGCAGCACGACTGGTCCTTCCTGTACCCGCCCCCCCCGGGGCAGCAGTCTGCCGCCGACGCTGCCGATCTGAAGGCGCTCAACCGCACCTTTCAGGAGGAGCTCGCCGCAATGGCGCGCGACCTCGACGCCGAGATGGCCGCCGCGCCCGCAAAGGCCTTTCCAGACAACATGGGCAGTTGCACAGTCAACCCGCGGTACATGGAGTGCGCTGTCAGCATCTGACACCGCCCCTCCCGACGCCTCGACGCGCACGGCGCAACGGGGGCGAGCAGGTAGGAATAGGGCACTTTGTGTGCTGCGGAGCGCTAGAGATGCGCGCGCGAGAGAGTTACGTTCTGTGGGGCGTTCTGTCCCCCCGGCGGCGACGCGGGCACGAGGATCGAGGTCGCAACGCCCGCGTGGGATCGCGGGCGAGCTCTTTGTTTTTTACGGCGTTGTTGTTGGCAGCAGTGTCCACTGTTTCTTGTGTGCGCGGCCTTCGTTTTTGTTAATCGTCCGCTCTCTCTCAAAAGTAGTCGGCAGGCTGGCCTCTCACTGCTCGCACAGACGCCTAGACAGATAACACAGACAGACGCGCACCAGGCTTCGTAGGTTAGAGCGGGGCGGTGCGTGAGCCCCTCCTTCTCCGCGCGCACCCACACCCCAGTCTCCTACAGCCGTAGCCGAGCATGGTGTGCATCTCATGTAGCGTCGAGACGTCGCGTCGTCCCAGCGGTTCATGCCACGCGTGCCTAGCCTGCCCGATGCCCCCCCAAAGCACCGCCAGTTTTCTTGTGCAGCGCCGCGGCTTCCCATCACTTGTCCTTGGAAACCTCGTTGGAGGAGTACCCGCTGGCGGTGGAGTCGTCTGCATCCGTCGTTGAATCTCGTGTTGGCTTGTGGAGGTCGTCGTAGGGGACCCGCCGACGCACCACGGCGCGCCGGGCTAGCTCAGAGTGCCGCGGCGGCGCCGGGGGCAGCTTTTGCTGCACTTTGCCAGCACCAGGATCACCGCCGAGGAGGCGAATGAGATAGCAGCGAGTCGACTGTACGAGCCTAAGGTGCGCCAAGACGAGAGGCGGGTGAACATGGCAATACATGCAACATCTAGCGTGTATGCGCAGGCTACGGACGAATCATGAGAGCAGTCTCGATACACATGCTCTACGTTGACGCGCCCAGTCAGGAAGGCTACGGCACCATGGGAGATGCGAGAGAAGGCCTGTCCGACCGCGAGGAGGAGCTGCACGAGCACAAGCAGATAGTGCGCGGGCCCGACCAAGATCTGGGGTGGCAGTGGAGCGTCGCCGCATCGAGATCTCGCCCTTGAAAGAAGGGGTGCTCCATCACTGTGAAAGAGAGTTGTTTTCTTTGGAAAGAAAGAAAGAAAACTGACAACCCAAGGGAGGGATGAAAGAAAGAAAGAAAGAAAACAGACAACCCAAGGGAGGGATGGGAGAACGGCACCCGGAAAATTGCAGCGCGTCGGCGCGGCTCCGACTGGTCGGGCACCTCGGCTGGGTCCATCAGCACGAGGCCCGCCCCGTCGGGGAGCCCCGCGAGCGCATGGGCGGCCGGCGCGAGCGGAGGACGAGATGCCGAGATGCCACAAAAAACACATTTTTGTGAAGGGGGGGGGGGTCTTGCCTCGGTACCCTAGACCGTGCACTCGACCGCCCTCGCCGCTGGCAAGCTCATTCACAATCTGCTCTGCGATGGCCGTGTGAAGAACGACTGAGATACGCTGCTTCTGCAGCCCCAGCCAATTCTTAGTGGTCCAAGTCACCTCATCGAGGTACTGGGCCCGCGCGTCAGCTTGTTCTGCAGCACGTTCGCCGCCCCCCAGAGGATCTCGCCGCCCCCCTTCCCAAACCCACCGAACGACTCGAACAGCAGCAGCCGCACGTCGACGTCCTTGTCCTCCCTGGTGTAGCGATACTCGCCGCCGTAGGACGGTATGCGGCGATCGCCGCCCACTACCCTGCCCCCCCTAGTATGCCACCGACCAGTCCCCTGCCCCCTGCCTCTCGCCCTTGCTCTTCGTCTCTCCCCCTCCATTCCCTCGCCCCCATCGCGGGAAAAGAATTTTACAACAAAGCTCCCTCGCACAACACTGGGCACGGGACTGGCTCGCACTGGCACTAACACGGGAAAATAAAACACCGAAGCTTCTTTCTTTTTTGTGGCTCGAGTGTGTGTTAAAGGTGTCTCTCAAGGGGCCCCTGGGCTACTGCCTACTCCCTGTTGCCCCGCTCCTGCCCCCCCCCCCCTTCCGTGTATGGGCGAACGCCGAGCCCGGCCGCATCAGTTTCTCTCTGTGTCTCTCGCAGCATCAGCTTGAGTTGCCACGGCCGACCGATTGCCTCGGCGGTCGCCGCCTCCACCCCCGCCCTAGCAGCCTCCGCCGCAGCCTCGGCGGTCGCCGCTTCGGCGACGGCCTCAGCCAACACCAGCCTCGTCCTCTACCACCTCTGCCGCCACCGCTGCCGCGCCCATGAGGCTCGGCCCCGCCGTGACGCCGAACCGAACCCTCTCCTCGTTGAGAGCGCCGCGAGAAGCCTGAGCATCCCCTCCTTGTCCATCTGCGCGGGCTTCTCACTGCCCCGGCGCCCACGTCTCGATCTTCTTGGGAAGCAGCTGGTTCGACAGGTCATCTCCGTGGCCTAGGCAGCCGTGGCCGCCGTGGCCCCAAGTAAAGACGTCGCCGTCGGCGGAGACGGCGATGCTGTGGTTGCCTCCAGCCGACACGGCGACGACGCGCTGGTCAGCCAAGGCCTCGACCTTCTTGGGCAGCAGCTGGTGCTGCTCGTCGCCGTGGCCCAGCTGGCCATAGGCTCCATCGCCCCAGCTCCAGACGGCTCCTCCGGCGGCGAGGGCGAGGCTGTGCCCGCCTCCCGCCGACACAGCGATGGCCCGCTGGTCAGCCAAGGCCTCGACCTTCTTGGGCAGCAGCTGGTTCTGTTCGTCGCCGTGGCCCAGCCGGCCTTCGCCTCCATAGCCCCAGCTCCAGACGGCTCCGTCGGCGGTGATGGCGAGGCTGTTTTGGTGACCAGCCGACACAGCGATGACGCGCTGGTCAGCCAACGCCTCGACCTTCTTGGGCAGCAGCTGGTCCTGCTGGTCGCCGTGGCCCAACCGGCCATAGGCTCCCAAGCCCCAGCTCCAGACAGCTCCGTCGGCGGTGAGGGCGAGGCTGTGGTGATGTCCAGCCAACACAGCGACGACGCGCCGCCCAGCAAAGGCCTCGACCTTCTTGGGCAGCAGCTGGCGCTGCTCGTCGCCGTGGCCCAGCCGGCCATCGCGTCCATCGCCCCAGCTCCAGACGGCTCCGTCGGCGGTGAGGGCGAGGCAATGGAAGCGTCCAGCCGACACAGCGACGACGCGCTGGTCAGCAAAGGCCTCGATCTTCTTGGGCAGCAGCTGGTTCTGCCGGTCACCGTGGCCCAGCTGGCCATCGCCTCCACTGCCCCAGCTCCAGACACTGCCGTCGGCGGTGAGGGCGAGGCTGTGCCTCCACCACGCCGTCACACTCACGGCGCGCTCGCCTCCCAGCAGAGAGGGGAGGCGGGTTGGCGTGTTGAGCTGCGTCACGCCCTCGCCGTGCCCAAGCAGTCCTGGCATGAAGGACGGCGCATTGCCGCACGACGAGAGCCGCCCCTCGCCGTCGATAAAGAGGCTGTAGCGATAGCTCGCCGCCAGCCTCGCTGGCGGGTTGGACTCGCACAGCAAGGCATAAACGCACAGCCACCGCACGGCGCAGCCCTCGCCCTCTGGCTGCGCCGGCAGCTCGAAGCCGCGCTCTTGCGCCCACAAGCGGATGCCCTCCAGCGCAAGCGAGGCGTGGAAGAGCAGCGAGACGGCCGCGACGCGAGCGATGTCGGCGGGGCTGTGGCAGTGAGAGAGGGCGCGGACGAGGAGCTCCGTGGGGAGATCGAGGAGGCGGATGGGCGGCGGCGTGCTTGGCGAGGGAGCGGCGGAGGACGAGGCGAGGCGGCGCGAGCGGCGCGAGCGGCGCGGCGAGGTGGACATCGCGGGAAAAAAGAATTTAACTACACTCAGTCTTGAGCACTTGGGCCGGGGTCGCACACGGCAGGGGTGGCGGGACGGTTGTGGAGCGAAGTGGCAGTAGCCAGCCTCAAGCATCGATGGGATAATAAGATGAGATTACCAGACGAGAACGGGGGGAAGGACAGGCGGGCGACATTTGACGACGTCGGGGATCACAATGTGACGACCAAAACGATCTTGGGGGCCAGGGCGAGACAACAGGTCGGGGTGCCACATGGGGCACACCACAGGTGTGACGGCGGAGTTGACGTCTCCGTCGGTCCTAGCGGCGTGGCTGAGGGCGGCGGTGGAGGCGCCCGAGGGCGCGGCGTGGCTGGTCTCATGGGTCTAGCAAACCATAGACCACGCTGAGAGAATGCAACGAAAGCAGGCGGACGATAGCAGGACGCACGAACTAGTTAGAGGTAATGACCTCGGTGGGTGTGAAAGGTCTACCCATTACCCAAGAAAGGGTAGGCGCGGTTAGATGGGAGGTAGAATGTCTACCTACCGCACCCCCCCCAATGTCGCTGGGCGGGCTCGGCCCGCAGAGGCGGCATTGATCAGTTCCCCCAATGCACTGCGCGAGCCCGAGAGTTGGAGGCGTGGTCGACGCTGCGCTTGAGCTTCTCCTTGGGGACCCATTTCGTTAAGAAATCGGCGGGCATGGTCGCGCGGGAGGTGGCGTCGTGAGCTGCACGCCGGCGGGGGGCGTCTGCGTGCTGACGTCGGTGAGAGCGGCTCCGGAAGGCATGCCGCGGCGGAGGAGTTGCAGCTCGTCGAGCGGCGTGACGTGGCGGACACGGGCGGTGCCGCCGTTGTCCTTGCGCACCAGATAGACGGAAACGAAAAGAATTCCTCGCGGGAAATCCGTTTGCGATTCCGTTCACACACCTCTCCTTAAAATCCCTGTGTGGTGGCGGCGTGCCGTCCTCCCATCCCTCCCTTGGGTTGTCTGTTTTCTTTCTTTCTTTTTTGAGCACTGGATAGGGCGCTCCCAGCCACACCGACTTACTCGGGAGCGTGTTGACGGCGCCACATACCTCCATAACTACTCGGAGGGCGGCATGTCGTGGCCCGCCTCCCGCCCTTGAGGGCGTCGAGACGGGGCCGACCGCGTCTGCCGTAATGAACGGCGGCGAGTGAGGTCGACCCTCGCCCATACCTCCATCCACGGCCATGCGACACGCGGAAGAAAGCTGAACGGGAGCCTAGGGTCGGTCGGCAGCAGCCCGCCACCTGCAGGCTGCTGCTCGACCGCCCTGGAATCAAAGGCGGGGATGCCTCAACCTCTCGTCTGGCCCACTGAATGTATGTCGCCCGTACCCGGCCGCTGCTCCCGGCAGTAGCACGAATCCGGTTGACTGTCCATCCGGACATTTGAAAGTATCAACTCGCACTCGGTCCCCGCTCCCGGCAGGAACACGAGTACGAGCCAGTTGGGTTCCGCTCCCGGCAGGACCAACAACTGGAGATACTCTCGTCTCCCACGCTCGGTCCCTGAGACCAGTTACACGAGCGCGAGAGTCAGCCAGGCCCTGCTCCCGGCAGGACCACAGCTGAATTCAGCGAGCGTACAGGCTCGAGGTGGCATCGCCTCCTGATCCGCAGCGGTTGCAGTCGCTACGAGTAGTCCGCTCGCAGTTCACCACCCTGCACCGAGCAGAGCGCGGATCCAGAGCATATATCATATAGATCCGCAAAGGCAAACCACGGCGACCATCCCGCAGACCACAGCAGTCCATACTGTGGCCGCGGCCTCGCGTCGTTGCTTCCACGCGCTGTCTGCAGAGCCCGTCAATGCAAAATCCCCGTCAGGCGCAGACCCGTCTGAAGCCGCTGCTGACGCACAGCCGGCGGGTCAATCAGACATTGGGTGCTGGCCGTCGATGGGCTGAAGAAGGTTGCAAGACAGCGCGCGAGGAACTGAAGCAGAATGCATCGGTCTGCGTCCTATCGACGCCAGACTCGACCATATGCCGACTACCTGCCTCCATTGCGGAGGTAGGCGAGGATGGACTGCCACTTGGCATCTGTCCAAGTCTGGGGACCCGCAGTGGCATCAAAGATAGCCGGAGGCCCAAATCACTGCAACGGTAACGACACTGACACAGCTCGCCTGATTGCTGGCCACGCAATGGCGACCCACCATCGCGGCGTCAGCGGCTGAGCAGCATCGCAGATGCTGTCGCGTAGGCCGGCCGGGCCACATCGGTGAGCTGACCCAGCAGAAACCTCGACGACAACAGACATTCAACGCACACCAGTTACTTTGACTGTGCGCTGACTCACGCGTCCCCGCGCCCGTAGAGGAAGCGAGGCAGTCGAAAGACGAGCGCGATGCCGTCAACGACGACACTCGGCTCGACTGCACCCACCGCCACCACGGCAATCGCACCGACGAAAAACGATAAACGAAGAGAACCGCAGGAAAGCGTGGCACCGCACGCGCCAGCAAGGCACGAATGACGTCTGAGCGAAGCCAAGCCTCTCTGCGACTGTATCTGAAGGCGCGGTAGCGGTAGACGGGCAAGCCACAGCTGGCAAGATGCCGATCGCCATCGACCTTGCTCGAGCCGCGGCGGGGCCGTGAAAGTGAAGCGTGTCAGGATCGGCTGCTCGCTGTGAACTGACCTCGCTGTGAATGTGACCGCCGTCACCGACACTATTGTCCATGAATGGTAAGACTGAGAGTAGAGTAGAAGGTCGGGTCGAGCGACCGGCCCAGTCGACCGTCCCCTCCCCTCAGCAGAGCGGGCGAGAATCCTAAAGGATTCACGCCTCATAACAAACACGGCTTGTAAAAAATTCTTTTCCCTTGTTGACCAACTCTCGCGGCTAGTAGTTCACCTCGGCTAGTACCGGGCGAGCGAGCCAGCCTCGCAAGCATCGCGGAGTCACAGCCCTCCCCTCCTGCGCCGGCGCCCGCGGTCCCCACCGCGGCGCCGGCGGCCAACCCCAATGCGAGCCTCCTCGACAACGCCGAGCAGGCCGAGAACACGCTGCTTACGCTTCTCGGAAAGGACACGGACTCGCTCATCAGCTACCGAGGCGGGCCAGCCAAGGAGCTGGTGGCGTACGCGCACCGGTGGCTCAAGCTGGTGGGCGAGGAGTTCCGCGACGAGGTCACCGAGGGTCTGCTCAAGCGGCCGCGCGGCATCGAGTGCACCATCTCCGTCCTCGGACCTGTCAAGGACTCGTCCCGCGGCGCGCAGTGGCTCACGGTCAAGATCAAGGAGAACAAGTCGGAGGATGAAGAGGCGGCGCCCGACCCGACGGCGATGCACATGCTCTGGCTCTCCGCCGAGTTCGGCGTCGTCTTCTACATCTCTGGCTACCAGCCGGACCGGCGAGACGCCGCCGAGACGCCGCCGAGATGCGGTCGAGATGCGGTCGAGATGCGGCCGCGCTGCGGTCGAGCTGCATCCGAGATGCGAGATGCGCGCGGCGCAGCTGCGATGCATCCGAGAGGCTGCCGCCAACACACGGCGCAGCCACGGGCAGACGTGCAGTGCAGCTGTCGGAGGGTGCCGGTGCTTCCCTGCTTCCCCTGCACAGGCGCGGCGACAAGTTCCGCGCAATCACCTTTGACGCCGAGGCGCTGAGACACGGGAGGGCGGTGCCTCCTCGCGATCTGCCGCGCGTCAAGGCGCGGTGCGTGGAGCTCGCCTCCGCGTCCACGACGCTGCAGCGCGTGCACGCCCTCTGCTCGATCGGCAAGCGTTGACCCCGCGTGCCGCCTGCTGGCCGCAGAGGGACGCTCTGAGACGCCCCTCTCCCTTGCGTCCTCAGGCAAGCTCGACCCCGTCCTCGCCGCCGCCCTCACCAGCCCGGAGGCCGCGCCGGCGGCGGCGCACTCTCCGTGGGCGCCCCTCGACGAAAAGTCCCTTCTTCCGTCGGTGCAGAAGCACGGCTCTCTCTCTCTCTCTCTCTCTCTCTCTCTCCCTCTCTCTCTCTCTCTCTCTCTCTCTCTCTCTCCCGCTCTCTCTCCCGACGCGACCCGGACCGCATCGGGTTCGAGACTCGGGAGGTGTGGTACATGTACATGTAGGTGCAGAAGCAGCTCTCGCGCCTCAACCCGGGGCAGCGCGCTGCTCTGTGCGGGCTCGACGGCGCCGTGACGGTGGTGCAGGGTCCGCAAATCTAGACGCGGGACACGGCATACAGCATACTCCATGCCTTCCGACGAGCGCTCGAGAGGGCACGCACTCCGCCGCACGCACCTGCACTCGTCGTGCTCGCGGCCTGCGTCTCCACGCGGTGCTTCGAATGCGCGGCGCACTGCCGCACTGCCGCCCCGACCTTTGGTGGTTTTCTTTTCCCCACAGGTCCGCCCGGCACGGGCAAGTCGTCTTTCATCACCGCCGCCTGCCTGTCTCGCGTCCCGGCCGGGTCGCGCATCCTAGAAGCGGCGGTACGTCTTTGGTCCCCCGCGGGAAGCCCCGCGCGTAGGACAAGAGCGTCTGTCCCACACGCGCACAGACGCGCACATACATCATGCTCGGTCAGCCCCCACAGTGTAGTGGTGTGAGCACACAAGTACTAGCAGAGTGCACGCCTGCCTTGGCGGGTGAGGTCGCGCATCCTAACAGTCGAATACGCATTCTTGTATTCCAAGTAGCGACTGTGTCCTGCCGTATGCACTGTCTCTTATCCGCTGCACTCGCGCGGCGCTCTGAATGCACTGCACAGTACCGTACTCCCGCCCTGAGGCTGACGTCTCCACCGCGCAGGTCTCGCATCCTCGCGTGCACCGCCACAAACAAAGCCATCGACTCGCTCGTGGCGAAGCTCGAGGCTGCCGGTCTGACTCAGATGTTGTGCGTTGGCTCGCGCCGGGCGATGGGGGAGGCGTCCTGCCGCTACCTCATGAGCAGTGTGCTTGCGCGCGACGGCTTCGTCGCCGCCGCAGAGACGGCGATCGAGCAACACTCCGCCAACGTGCGTCGGATCGAGGCGGAGTTGCGCGAGCTGCCTGTCCCAGATGCCGCACTGCTCAAAGCGGGGGGAGGCAAGAGCGGCGGCGGCGGCGGCGGAGGCGGAGGCGGCCGCGGCGGGAGGCGCGGCAAGGCCAAGGGCCGCGGCGGGGAAGCGGGCGGCGGTGGCGGGGAAGCGGCGCCCAACGGCGGCGGCGGCGAGGGCGACGGGAGCGACGGCGGCGACGCGGGCGGCGATTGCGGCGGCGGCGATGAGGATGGTGCCGCCGCCGCCGCCGCCGCCGCCGCCGCCGCCGCCGCCGCCGCCGCGCCCCCGCCCGACCCGGCGGCGGTTGCGGAGGCGAAGAAGTTGGAGGCGCGGCGCGCGGAGGTGAAGAAGCGGCTCAAGGCGGAGCAGGAGAGCGTGCGGCGGCACACGCAGACGATGGGCGAGCGCAAGGGGAGCACGCGGCGCCAGGTGTGGAAGGAGGTCCGGCTGGTTGCTTGCACAGCGTCGGCGGCGCTGCAGGTGACGCGCCGATTGCAACGCGACATGGAGGAGGGCGCTGGTTCGGCGGAGAAGGCGTGGGCGACGGCCGAGCCGCTCGTACATTCGGCGTTGGGAGGTCAGGGTGAGTGCGCTCATGACTAGGCGAGGGCGAAGGCCGAGCCGCTCACGTTCGACTTTGTGATTCTCGACGAGGCGAGATCTGGGGAGATACAGCGAGATCTGGGGAGATACAGCCGAGAGAGAGGGAGATGTAGGGAGACGAGGCGCCGGAGCCGGACTTTTGCTAAGCAGGCGGCGGCGATGCTCGAGCCAGACGCCGTCGGCTGCTTGCTGCACGGCGCGCGCGCGGCGCTGCTGGTGGGCGACCAGCTGCAGCTGCCTCCGTTCTCAAAGTGGAAGGACGCGGACACCGCGCGGTACACGGTCTCACTCATGGCTCGCCGCCCCTAGACGCTGAACACGCACTCTTCTCTTCCGACCCGCGCTCGAGAGGACACGTCCTCAGCCGTACTCGACCGAGCTGTATTCGTACCCCTCGTACTCACACGGCGCTCTGCAGACTCTGCACGATGCCGTCTTCCCGCCCTGATGGTTGGTGTATTCACGTAGGCTCGGCTCGCCGCCGCCCGCAACCCGGCCGCCTCCCCCTCCCTCGGCCGCGGGAAGGGGGCCTCGCCGCTGCTGGGCAAGGGCGGCAAGGGCGCCGGCCGCGGCGTTGGCCGCGGCGCCGCTGCCGCACCAGGCGTCCCTGGCGCGGTTGCGGGCGAGCCTTACCCCGGCCAAAAGACATTTATGCTCACGGAGCAGTACCGGATGCACCCCGCCATCAACAAGATTGTCTCTTCCACCTTCTACTTCAACAAGCTCATGACGGCCCCGTCGACGGCGCGCGCGCGGCAGCACCCTCTCCCCGCCTGCTTTGTCAACGTGACGGGCGGGCACGAGGAGTTCCAAGAGCGCTCCTGCTTCAACAAGAAGGAGGCGGAGGAGGTCGTCTCGCTCGCGCTGCACTGCGTCGAGTACCTCGGATTCTCCCAGGAGCGCATCAACGTCCTGTCTTTCTACAACGCGCAGCGCGACATCCTCGAGCGCATGCTGGCGCGCGCGCAGCTGGAGGACGTAGCCGTCCTGTCCGTCGACTCGATGCAAGGGCGCGAGGCGGACGTCATCATCCTTAGCTGCGTCCGAGCGGACGTCGCTGGCGGGCTCGGCTTCGTCGCCGACGCGCGGCGTGTGAACGTGGCGCTGTCCCGCGCGCGCGAGTCGTTGGTCGTCTGCGGCTCGTCGGTCTGCCTCGAGGTTGAGCGCATCTGGCGGTCAGGATGCACCTCGAGTCAGACAGCTGTGAATAGTATAGCTGTGAACAGTACAGCTGTGAATAGGTCGGCCCTCAAGGGGATGCAAAAGTTCGCGTCGGCGCGGGCGTGCCAGGACGGCTTCGAGGCCAACCTCCCGCCAAACTGGGCGATGCCGCGGCTGCTCTCGCCGGCGCCGAAGCCTGGCGGAGCGCCCCTCGGCCTGGTACCAGTCATGCCCTAACGATGCATGGCGCGCGATGCATATAGGAGCCGAGTCTCGCGGAGCGCTCCTCGGGCGCCGACGGCGACTTTGACGAGCCCGAGCCCGAGGCGGAGCCGGGCGCGGAGCGGTTCGAGCAGCGCGATTCGGGCGTGCCCGACGCGTGGGACGCGAGCTCTGACGACGACGCGCCGGCCGAGGAGGAGAAGCCACCGGCGGCGATGGAGGGGACGGTCTCCCTCAGCCCTTCCCTCTGAGCGCGCGCCTTTGGGGAGGGAGGGAGGTCGGATGGTTCGCGCTGCGGGTCGCGGCGGAACAGACAGTCAGCGGCGGTTGGATGCGTGCTCGGCCCTTGATTATTTCAAGGAAGTACATGATCTCTGGCATATTCTATCATCAGCGCGGGACGGGGAGGGAGGGGGGTGGATCCGTAAATCCGTAATGTCCGCAAATCGTGTAACAAAAAACCACGAGAGACTCCCCCCCGCCGCACCCACGACCCAGCTAAAGCCGTACATCCCCTACAAGGCAGCTGGAGCAGGCAGAGACACAGCACTCGCGACACGCTGAGAAGCCGGAGGCTGGCCTCTCCAATGCTCGCGCAACGCTGTCTGACTCTGAGTGGCACACAAGATTATTTCAAGGAAGTACATGTGCACTTTAATTGACGCGAGATAAACCAAAGTGCTCTGGGCCGGCGCGGGGCCCCCCGGAGGCACCGTGCGCCGCGCCGCAGTGCGGAAACGGGGCTCCGGCTCCGCTAGTCTCCGCTAGCACCGACTTCCCGATTAAGCTAGGTTAATCAGAGGGCAGATTTGGAAAGATCTCGAGGAGTACATACAGATAGACCCTCTAACCATCAGAAAACTCCGACCTGATCGGTCGTACTGACCGCCGACAGATCACTCCAGACAGCAGACAGGCCAACGTCTGCACGCGGCCGGCCGGGCGAGAGGCTTGACACGATCCGACCCTGCGACCCTGACGCTGCTGCTCTAGTTATCAGCCATGGACTGCTGACTGCTGCCACAATGTGCGACCTGTGCTGGCCCACTTGGCGGCCTTCCCGGTCAGTGGTGAGGCGCAGTTCAGAGCTGTCGATGGCGCGATGCCGCACTGGTCCCACATTGGTGACACGAGACCACCAAGTTTGCCGGTCCAAGAGAGAGGCACCGGCGCTGTCCTGAGAAGGTGCGTGGTCCCTCTTGACTGCCCATGCGCGCGAGGCTGTGTAGGCATAGCCTCGAGAGTGCCAGCAGCCAATCCGAGGCAGTTCGTGACGCGCATTGCGCCAGAAGCGTGCACACGATGGAAGGACACCTTCCTACTGGCCGTACGATCAGGTCGTCACTGAATGCTTGATACTAAGGCCGCGAGCTATGCAGGTGATCAATTGTGCATCATGGCACGGTCAGCTGCGCCGACAGGCTGTCGCAAGGCGTGATAGCATGGCCGCAAGTACGCCGAATTCCCATGAAAACAAATAAAAAATCGCCGAAAAAAATCCCGAAAAAATCGGCGCCTGCGGCGGGCCATGGGACCCCATCTCCCCCCCGCATGGACACCCTCTGGGGCCCCCGCGCCGGCCCAGAGCCAAAGTGCTGGGGCGACTCCGGACTCGGAGCTGTACCTTCTGTGAGACCGCCGGGTCCGCGCTGTCGCCGTGTCCACGCTGTATATTTATTATTATATTTATTATCGGATTGACGTCGCGCTAACCCGAGAACGCGTCGGGCGTTTTAGGCGTTAGCTAAACGGATATATAGATTATAGTCGGTCTACACGCCACATTTTATGAATTTACGATTTGCAGCTGCACGCAGCACGGTACGCGATGGGAAAAACTCAATTAGCACTCCAAGGTGCCAAGAGAAACAAACAAGGGCACAACAAACAACAGACGACAGGAAGCAACGTGCGAGGCTAGAGCAGGCTTGCTCGTCCTCTAGCACACCCTAGGTAGGTAGGTAGGTAGAAAGGTGAAGAACAGCCAGGCTCGGACTGGACACCAACGCGGTATGGGTACACCCTGAGTTGGCGTATGTATGTATGTATGTAGGAAGGTGAAGAACAGTCAGGCTCGGACTGGACACCAACG
This sequence comes from Emiliania huxleyi CCMP1516, assembly GCF_000372725.1. Taxonomy (NCBI): domain Eukaryota; phylum Haptophyta; order Isochrysidales; family Noelaerhabdaceae; genus Emiliania; species Emiliania huxleyi. The sequence continues at coordinate 603,015 of NW_005198244.1, read as the reverse complement.
CGGTATGGGTGGCGTACAGGAGCTGCTGTTCACAGCTGCACAGACCCGCGTACGCGGTCCTTTTCGGCGGGAGCTTCCGGCGGGAGTCGTCCCGTAGCAGCAACACCTGTGGCCGAGCTGCCCGCGCGCCGACAGCCCTCCGAGGCAAACAGCGAGATGCCACCGAAGCGCGCACGAAAGCGGCGCGGCGCAGCCGACAGCGTCACGGCCACGTATGCATACGGCGAGGACGCGGCCGATCCGCCTGCGACGGGCAAGCCCAAGCCCAAGACTCTCTGTGAGATCTTCGCGCACCTGCAGGGCGACACCGGCCCCAATGAGCTCCAGCTGTGGAATAGTGCGATGCGCCGTACCGTAAGCCGAGCCGAACGGGAAGGCAAGGAGGCGCACGACGCGCTAATGACGCGGGGGCTGGACGGCCGCCTGGCCGACGGCTCCATGCTCGTCAAGAGCAGCTTGGGCTACCCTGAGAGCAGCTCGCTCTCTTACCTGGAGCATCCATCTCTGATCCAGATGATGCTTGGGCTGGCGGCTGCCAACGGCGATCATGTTACTGAGGAGGAGATGCGTGAGCGGATCTCGTCGCAGATGCAGCGCGAGAGCGAAAGTAGCGCGGCACGCGCGCCCACAGCGTTGCCTTCGCGCCCCGAGGCCTCGACGCTGCTCTCGCGGTTCGACGCAGCCGCGACTGAGGACCCGCTGGCGGGGCAGAGTGAAGTGCCCGCGCTCGCACGCCTGCTCGGCGAGGCGCGATGCGAGGTCTCGTCCGACTTCTTGCACGGCGACGTCCGCTGCCTCGCCGCCGCCGGACCTGCCCTCGTTCTGGCTGGCGCAACCGGGTACAAGCATCGCGAGCCGTGGGCTAAGCGGTTCGCGCCCAAGGCGATCGAGCCGCGTTCTCTCGCCGAGTGCGCGGCGGCGGCCCTTGTCGGGGCGGCCGAGCCTGCATCCCTCGAAGCGTGCGCCTCCGCCCTGAGCGGGAGCGCGTCCGGGAGCGTGCTCGAGCAAATGACGCAATACTTTGAGGTGGAGGAGTCGTACACAGCGTCCGACCCGGCGGCCGTGAAGACGCTCTTCTCGTCGTCGGTGCGCTCTGCGGCCGTTGACCCGCACTCAGGCCTGACGTGGCTTGGCGAGGCGTGCGGCCGCCGGTTCAAGGCCTTCGATGCGGAGGGCCGGTGCTGCTACACCTTGGACAGCCCCTCGACCGACGCGCTGGCGGTCGCCGCCCACCATGGCGCGAGGGTGCTCGTCGCGCCGGGCGGGGCCGGCAAGCTCGCCTTTTGGAACACGGCAAGCCTGGACGCGCGCACTGGCGGCGTGCGGCAGTACCGTGGCGAGGGGCCATGGAGAGAGCGCGTCCTCACTCTTCAGGTGCTCGAGGGATCGGAGGAGGCCGACGTCTTGAGCTTCTCCGACGCGGAGGGCGTGTGCTGGCTCGAGGAGGTGGAGGGGAAGGTGGACGTGACCAGAGGCGAGGCGCCCCACGCCACGAGGACCGTTGAGGCCGGCGAGCACGCCAACTCCTTCTCGGCGATCTGCGACGTGGGTGACGGCAAGCTCGCCCTGGCGGCCAACGGGCGAAGCCGGGGCGACGGCACCCTCAACGCAGAGGTCATCGCGGTCTTCGACGTGGCCGCCGGCCGGACCAGCCGCCTCTTCGGTCACGTCCCCGCCCCGGGCGGGTACATACGGCAGGTAAACGCCCTCTCCTCCGCCCCGGAGCTGGCCGGAACCCTTGCCTCTGGCTGCTCCGACGGCACCGTGAAGATCTGGGACGTGCGCGCCCGGCGGCCAACGCACACCTTGCTCGGGCTCGAGGACAGCCGGACGGAGGGGATTGCGGCGGTCGCACTCGTGGCGGGCGGGGGCGGCGGCTGGCCCTTTGTCTTCTCCTCCTCCCCCGACGCGGCAATCAAGCTGTGGGATCTCCGCGCCTCCGGACGGTGCCTCTATGAGCTCGCCACGGGCAACGCGCGTGTCGACTCTCTCGTCTGGCACTCCGAGTCGCGCACCCTGCTCGCCGTGGCCGAACGTGGCGAGGCGCCGCGCAGTGGCGGCTGGGGCGGCGACAGCGACGAGGAGCCTGAGGACGAGGACTGGGACGCCTGGCCTACGGACGCGCGCCATCGGGAGGACGACTTCGGCGTGCGGTGGGACCTGCCGCACTCTGGTAGCAGTGTCGTGCTGCAGTACCGCTTCAAGGGGTCTCCTGCGCAGCCGTCGCGGACAATGAAGAGCTACTTCTCCAAGGGCAACGAGTCGGTCGCAAAGTGGAGGAGTATTGGCGAGGCATATGCTTGGTGACGCGGCGGTGGGACCCCGCGAGCCGGCAGTGTCGTGGGGGCGATGCATGTGGACGCATGCGAGCCGTTTGGGCTGCATGACGGCCGTGCCCACCTAGTACAGTACTTGTGGCATGCATGGATGCGTGCTCGTTTTAGGGTACAACAACAGCCGCCCCCCTGAGTAGACATGCAAATATGCGCCCCGGCTGTAAACCCGGCCTCCCCCCCTCTCACGAGTCCTCCGGCAGAGCACGACGGAGTTGCACCCCCCCCTTCCCCCCCCATGCCCCATGCCCATCCCCCCACCGCCTCCGGCTCCGCCGCAGACCCTCGCGTAAGGCCACTGCGGCCGTCTCGCGTCCTCGCTGCCTCTCCGCCCGCGCCAGCAAACCATCAGACCCCCCGGGCCCCGCAACCCCGGGCCCGACCCCCCCCCCCTCCCCGCCCCCTCCCGAACCCCCCCCACCCCTAGCCCGTTGGCGCGAGGCGCGGTCAGCGGCGCCAGGTGCCGAGGTAGTCGTCGAGCGAGTGCTTCGCCTGCTCACAGCGGGGCGCGCGTGAGCATCTTCCTCTCGTCCCACACGCCACGCGCGGGCCACGCCGCCTTTGCGCCCGGCGGGCCCCCGCCCTCTGGCGCGGGCAAGGGCTGCGCCTCGAAGGCGCCGCCGCGGTAGAGCCTCACAACCTCCGCCGCGACCCACCTAATTCGTCACGTACATTCGGAGTCCGCGCTGAAGGAGGCTGCAACCTCACGACCTCCGCCGCGACTCGCCGGCGCTTGCGCCCCTCCCGGTGCAACACCTGGCCGTGCGGCAGGAATGGGCTGGCGAGCCGCGTGGCCGAGATTACCCGAGATTGCCCGAGATTACCCGAGATTACCCGAGATTACCCGAATGGGCTGACGAGCCGTGTGGCGAGCCGCGTGGCCGAGGTACACCCACACTCGAAGCCGAGATGTCGCGCCGCACCTGCACGTGCTCGCCCAGCGCGGGCAATCTCGGGTAATCTCGGGTCCTCTCGGGTCCTCTCGCTCCTGCACGTGCTCGCCCAGCGCGGGCAATCTCGGGTAATCTCGGGTACTCTCGGGTAATCTCGCTCCTGCACGTGCTCGCCCAGCGCGGGCAATCTCGGGTAATCTCGGGTCATCTCGGGTAATCTCGCTCCTGCACGTGCTCGCCCAGCGCGGGCAATCTCGGGTAATCTCGGGTCATCTCGGGTAATCTCGCTCCTGCACGTGCTCGCCCAGCGCGGGCGGCGCGTCCTCCTCCGCCGGCGCCGCTCCGCCCTCGCTGCCCGACACCCCCTCCCCCTCCCCCACGTCCTCCTCCTCCTCGCCCTCCTCGCTGCTCGCCGCGCCTCGCCCGTCCACGAACGACCGACGCGCCGCCGCAGCGACGGCGGCTGCTCGCCTCCCCCGCGGCTCGCCGCCGGCATTCACTGCGCCGGCGGCGCTGGCAGCGGCGCCGGCGGCGCGGGAGCGGCGGCCGCGCTGCTCCGGCGGCGGCTGCGGCCAGCGCCACTCCGCCCCCCGCTCCTTGCGGCCTTGCTTGCTGGTGGGGTTCGCGTAGTCCTCCAGCCACTCGCCCCGCTCGGACCGGCTCTCAAAGCGAACGCGCACGCGGAAGGAGCCGTCGCGCCACACCGACACGATGCCCGCGCGCACCCACTCGCGGTTGGAGCCGTCGCTCTCCTGGACGGCGGCCCGAGAGTACGCGAGATTACCCGAGAGTACCCGAGAGTACCCGAGAGAACCCGAGAGTAGCCGAGAGTACCCGAGACTACCCGAGAGTACCCAACATTACCCGAGATTACCCGAGAGTACCCGAGAGTACAGCACGCTCTCCTGCACGGCGGCCTCAAGAGGCATGCCGGCGACGACCCCGTGCCGCGGCCAAACCGCCGCCTCGAGCTCGAGCAAGCGCAGCGCCAGCTGGGGCAGCGTGACGCTCTCCTCGAGCCTCGCCCACCTGCTCTCACAGCGGGGCAGTGAAGAGACGCTGTTCACAGCGCGACGCCCTCCTCGAGCCTCGCCCCCACCAACTCGAACGCCAAACCCGGCCCGCGCGGCCCTCTGCAGCCGGCACCTGCTCACACTCTCACAAGCCGTGAACGGCGGGCCGTTGGAAAAAAGACAGCGCCGAGCAAAGCGGCGCCGCGTCCCCCAGCTGCCTCATCGCAGTCTTCAGCTCCGCAGCGCCAGTCGCAGCCTTGACACTCCGCCGCCACTGCACCCATCCTGCCGTGCCGGACCCGTCGCCGCCGTCGCCGCCGTCGCCGCCGCCGCCGCCGCCGCCGCCGCCGCCGCCTCCGCCGCTCCTCCTGTCACCGCAGCTTCCGGCTGCGCTCGTGGGGGAGGTGTCTGCCGGGCGGAGGCGGATGGCCTCGGGCGGGAGGATCAGCCGCCGGATGTGCTGCCGCGCCGCCTCGGGCGGGTCGATCGTCCACAGCAGCTCCGCGCGGCTCGCCTCGGGCCACAGCAGCCGCACGAGCACCACGGCGGCGAGCGTGGCGAGCAGCAGCGGCCGCGCGCCGAGACCTCGCTGGGCGAAGCGGGAGGTGGTCGCGTGCGGGTCGCACGTAAAGAAGATCGGGAGCGGACCCGGCCAAGGTTAGGCCGCGCCGCCGCCGAGCAGACTGCGGAGCGGGATCGGCGCGTCGAGAGGCGAGGCGGCGATCAAAGCGCGTCGACGAGGGGTCCGGCGCCGCGCCGCGCCGGGAGGATGCACGGAGGATGCGCCGAGGCGTGGCCGAGGCATGGGGGCGAGAGGGGCGAGAGAGACAGCAGGCTGCAAGCAGAGAGCGCCCGGCGGGCAGTGGGCGAAGAAAAAAGAAAAAAATCCTAAGCACTGCACAAAAAAAGACAGTCTTTCGCAAATCGATAAGGAATGGCCTGGGAGCCCCAGAAATCGCCCCGTATTTTTTGGGGCGGGTGCGAGGCGAGGCGAGGCCTGTGTGGCGGCTCCTGGGAGGGGCTAGGAGAGGGGCGGGCTTGGCGGGAGAGGGGTCCGCGGGCGGCGCGAGCGGGCGTCCGGTGAGCGGTGTGGACGGGGCCGTGCGTGGTTTTGCGAGATTCGACCGCGGGGCGGCGCCGTGGCCGTCGGGAGGCGAGGGATCCCGCAGCTGCTGTCCCGCACTGCTGCAGGCCGCCTGGCAGGCGGTGTCATGGCGCCCCGTGAGGTGCGCGGGGGAAGCGAGCGGCGCCGGGCCTGCCGCGCGGGGGCGGGCGGGGGCGGGGGCGGCGAGGTGGGCCCGTGCGAGCTGCTTTAGCACCTGTAATAAAGTCGGTCGTCCAAAGTCGAGCAGAGGGCCTGAAGATTTGCAGCGCGCGCGGGAAGGGTCATGGTGGTCGGTGGTTTTGTCGGACGAGGGCGATCCTGGGGGCTGCGGACATCTCCTGCCGATCCTCCGCACGGCTCTTGGTCGCGGGTTGCGCGGGTCGCTCGTGGGGCGGCGTGGGGTCCGTCCTCGCGCGGGCTCTGAAGCGAGGCGATTTTCGCCCTCCCGCGTCGGCGTTTTGAGGGCCTTCCCGAGGGCTTCAGGCGGCGCGGGTTTGATGGGGCGGTAGCGCGGGGCGGCCTCCACCGTTTTCGCGAAAGCAGCGTTTTTCGCGCGCGCCGGCGCTCGCCCCGGGAAAGTTGCCTCGCTCCGCTCGTCAACTTTCTCTCGGGCGAGAGTTGTACGTGCGGGTGGCGGCAATGAATCTCTCTCCCTCTCTCTCTCTTCCTGCGCGCGCAGCGCGCGATTTTTTCGCGAGGTTGACCGTTTTATCGACTTTTGAGCCCTTCTTCGAGCCGTGGCGGGGGAGCGTGTAACCCTAACTTAACCCTAGCTCTCGACGTGATCCTAACCCTAACGTCATGACGGTGTGCCACCTCTAACCCTAACCGCAACACTACCCTGGCTAACCCTAACGACACCCGGCAATCTTTATGCTTGGGGCGCTCGAGAGCGCCGCGTGGGCGAGGAGAGCCGGCCGAGCTCGCCGGAGGCGGTCTCGTGGCGAAGACGGCGGCGGTGAGATGGAGGGTTGCGGCGGGATCGAAGGCATTTTTTCCGTCGGCACGGCGGTCGGCCACCGCCGATGCGAGGCTGCGCCTCGCCTTTGCTGCTCGGCGCAGCGGGTGGTGACGCTGTGACCGAGAGAGCCGACGCAACACCGAGAGTCGCGACCGCGCGGTGTCGAGGTGACGTGACAGCGAAAAGAGCACGAGAGAGGCGGCCGGCGCTCCGAGTCGATGAGCGAAGACCCTAGCAGCGACAGCACGAAGCGTGAGCGAGAGCGAGCGGGTGCGGGTCAGGTGGCGCTGGTGTCGACTCCTGCAGAGCGAGGCAGTGAGTGCGATGGCGGCCGCAGAGCAGTTTCGGAACCGGCGGTGGCGAGGGCGGCGGCAAGTGCAGGAGAGCGAGTCCGTCGCATGCACACGGAAATGCCATGGCTACGCAGTGGGTGGTGTGGACGGAGCGGAGGCGTTGCGTGGGTGCACGCTGCGACGCGCCTGCGCGAGCGTGAGCAAATGGCGAGCGAGCGAGCTGTGCCGTCCGCGACCGAAAAAGAATTTTGCAGGGCAGCCGGTAAAGAATTTTCGACAAAAGGCGGTCGCACGAAACGATTCACGCGACAGGCGAGGCAGGAAAATAATTGGAACCCGGAAAACGAAGAATCGACGCGCCGAGATGGATGCGCTGAGAAGAAGAAAAACATTTCTCAGCCGCCATTCAAAGGCCGTGTGTCGCGTGTGCTGCGCTACACGCTCGGCGCTGCTAGCCCGGCGAGGAGCGCCTTTGGGGCGGCGAGAAGGCGCCTGGAAGGCGCCGGACGGCATTCACGACTCGAGGTGCGAAGAGACGCCGTTCGCACTTTGATCTTTGTGCCACGAATAGGGCTCAGATCGCCGACTCACGAGACGGCCATCGCGGTGCGTGTGCAGCACGTGCTCCTCTGCACGCGCCGCGCTCTCAACGCGGCGCGCAGCGCCGCTAGAGCGGCTTGACGGCGAAAAAAAGACTTAGCGGCTTCGAGGTGTGAGGAGACAAAATTCACACTTTTCGACTCGGATTCATAGGGCTCGAGGCGCCGATTTGTCAGACGCCGTTCACGGGCCGTGCTGCGCGTGTGCTGCGCTCCACGCTCGGCGCCGTTAGCACGGCGCGGAGCGCCCTTGGGGCGGTGAGAGGGCGCCGGACGGCGCTCACGGCTCGAGGTGTGAAGCGATGCCGTTCACACTTGTTGCTATGAATAGGGCTCGGCTCGCCGACTCAAGAGACGGCCTTCGCGGTGCGTACGCAGCGTGTGCTCCTCTGCACGCGCCGCGCTCTCTTTGTGGCGCGCAGCGCCGCTAGAGCGGTTCGACGGCGAAAAAAGACTTAGCGGTTTGGAGGTGTGAAGAGACGATTCTCACACTTTTCGACTCGGATAGGGCTCGAGGCGCCGTTTTATCAGACGCCGTGCAAGGGGCGTGTCGCGCGTGTACTGCGCTACACGTTCGGCGCTGCGAGCACGGCGCGGAGCGCCCTTGGGGCGGCGAGAAGGCGCCGGACGGCGTTCACGGCGTCGAGGTGTGAAGAGACGCCGTTCACACTTTCTGCTATGAATAGGGCTCGGCTCGCCGACTCACGAGGCGGCCATCGCGGTGCGTGTGCAGCACGCGCTCCTCTGTACGCGCCGCGCTCTCCACACGGCGCGCAGCGCCGCTAGAGCGGCTTGACGGCGAAAAAAAGACTTAGCGGCTTTGAGGTGTGAAAACACGGTTCTCACACTTTTCGACTCGGATAGGGCTCGAGGCGCCGTTTTATCAGACGCCGTGCGAGTGGCGTGTCGCGCGTGTACTGCGCTACACGTTCGGCGCTGCGAGCACGGCGCGGAGCGCCCTTGGGGCGGCGAGAAGGCGCCGGACGGCGTTCACGGCTCGAGGTGTGAAGAGACGCCGTTCACACTTTCTGCTATGAATAGGGCTCGGCTCGCCGACTCAAGAGACGGCCTTCGCGGTGCGTGCGCAGCGCGTGCTCCTCCGCACGCGCCGCGCTCTCCACACGGCGCGCAGCGCCGCTAGAGCGGCTTGACGGCGAAAAAAAGACTTAGCGGCTTTGAGGTGTGAAAAGACGGTTCTCACACTTTTCGGCTCGGATAGGGCTCGAGGCGCCGTTTTATCAGACGCCGTGCAAGGGGCGTGTCGCGCGTGTGCTGCGCTACGCGCTCGGCGCCGTTTGCACGGCGCGGAGCGCCCTTGGGGCGGTGAGAAGTTGCCGGACGGCGTTCACGGCGTCGAGGTGTGAAGAGACGCCGTGCACTTTCTGCTATGAATAGGGCTCGGCTTGCCGACTCACGAGGCGGCCTTGGCGGTGCGTGTGCAGCACGCGCTCCTCTGTACGCGCCGCGCGCGTGTACTGCGCTACACGTTCGGCGCTGCGAGCACGGCGCGGAGCGCCCTTGGGGCGGCGAGAAGGCGCCGGACGGTGTTCACGGCTCGAGGTGTGAAGAGACGCCGTTCACACTTTCTGCTATGAATAGGGCTCGGCTCGCCGACTCAAGAGACGGCCTTCGCGGTGCGTGCGCAGCGCGTGCTCCTCCGCACGCGCCGCGCTCTCCACGCGGCGCGCAGCGCCGCTAGAGCGGCTTGACGGCGAAAAAAAGACTTAGCGGCTTTGAGGTGTGAAAAGACGGTTCTCACACTTTTCGGCTCGGATAGGGCTCGAGGCGCCGTTTTATCAGACGCCGTGCAAGGGGCGTGTCGCGCGTGTGCTGCGCTACGCGCTCGGCGCCGTTTGCACGGCGCGGAGCGCCCTTGGGGCGGTGAGAAGTTGCCGGACGGCGTTCACGGTGTCGAGGTGTGAAGAGACGCCGTTCACACTTTCTGCTATGAATAGGGCTCGGCTCGCCGACTCACGAGGCGGCCTTGGCGGTGCGTGTGCAGCACGCGCTCCTCTGTACGCGCCGCGCTCTCCACACGGCGCGCAGCGCCGCTAGAGCGGCTTGACGGCGAAAAAAAGACTTAGCGGCTTTGAGGTGTGAAAAGACGGTTCTCACACTTTTCGGCTCGGGTAGGGCTCGAGGCGCCGATTCATCAGCCGCCGTGCGAGGGGCGTGCTGCGCGTGTGCTGTGCTGCACGCTTGGCGCTGTTAGCGAGGCGCGGAGCGCCGTTGGGGCGGCGAGAGGGCGCCGGACGGCGTTCACGGCTAAAGGTGTGAAGAGACGCCGTTCACACTTTATGCCGTGAACAGGCTCGGCTCGCCGACTCGTGAGACGGCCTTCGCGGTGCGTATGCAGCACGCGCTCCTCTGCACGCGCCGCGCTCTCTTTGCGGCGCGCAGCGCCGCTAGAGCGGCTTGACGGCGAAAAAATGACTTAGCGGTTTCGAGGTGAGTGTGAAGAGACGATTTTCACACTTTTCGACTCGGATAGGGCTCGAGACGCCGATTTGTCAGACGCCGTGCGAGGGGCGTGTCGCGCGTGTGCTGCGCTGCACGCTCGGCGCCGCTAGCACGGCGCGCAGCGCCCTTGGGGCGGTGAGAAGGCGCCGGACGGTGTTCACGGCTCGAGGTGTGAAGAGGCGCCGTTCACACCCCTTGCTGTGAATAGGGCTCGGCTCGCCGACTCGTGAGACGGCCTTCGCGGTGCGTGTGCAGTGTGTGCTCCTCTGCACGCGCCGCGCTCTCTTTGCGGCGCGCAGCGCCGCTAGGCTTGACGGCGAAAAAATGACTTAGCGGTTTCGAGGTGTGAAGAGACGGTTTTCACACTTTTCGACTCGGATAGGGCTCGAGACGCCGATTTATCAGACGCCGTGCGAGGGGCGTGTTGCGCGTGTGCTGCGCGGCACGCTCGGCGCCGCTAGCACGGCGCGCAGCGCCCTTGGGGCGGTGAGAAGGCGCCGGACGGTGTTCACGGCTCGAGGTGTGAAGAGGCGCCGTTCACACTCTTTGCTATGAATAGGGCTCGGCTCGCCGACTCGTGAGACGGCCTTCACCGTGCGTGTGCAGTGTGTGCTCCTCTGCACGCGCCGCGCTCTCTTTGCGGCGCGCAGCGCCGCTAGAGCGGCTTGACGGCGAAAAAATGACTTAGCGGTTTCGAGGTGTGAAATGACGGTTCTCACACTTTTCGACTCGGATAGGGCTCGAGGCGCCGATTTATCAGACGCCGTGCGAGGGGCGTGTTGCGCGTGTGCTGCGCGGCACGCTCGGCGCCGCTAGCACGGCGCGCAGCGCCCTTGGGGCGGTGAGAAGGCGCCGGACGGTGTTCACGGCTCGAGGTGTGAAGAGGCGCCGTTCACACTCTTTGCTATGAATAGGGCTCGGCTCGCCGACTCGTGAGACGGCCTTCACCGTGCGTGTGCAGTGTGTGCTCCTCTGCACGCGCCGCGCTCTCTTTGCGGCGCGCAGCGCCGCTAGAGTGGCTTGACAGCGAAAAAATGACTTAGCGGTTTCGAGGTGTGAAATGACGGTTCTCACACTTTTCGACTCGGATAGGGCTCGAGGCGCCGACTCATCAGACGCCGTGCGAGGGGCGTGTCGCGCGTGTGCTGCGCTGCACGATCGGCGCTGTAGCAAGGCGCGGAGCGCCCTTGGGGCGGTGAGAAGGCGCCGGACGGTGTTCACGGCTCGAGGTGTGAAGAGGCGCCGTTCACACTCTCTGCTTTGAATAGGGCTCGGCTCGCCGACTCCTGAGACGGCCTTCGCGGTGCGTGTGCAGCACGTGCTCCTACGCAAGCGCCACGCTCTCCACGTGGCGCGCAGCGCCGCCAGAGCGGGTTGACGGCGAAAAAATGACTTAGCGGTTTCGAGGTGTGAAATGACGATTCTCACACTTTTCGACCCGGATAGGGCTCGAGACGCCGATTTATCAGACGCCGTGCGAGTGGCCTGTCGCACGTGTGCTGCGCTGCACGCTCGGCGCCGTTAGCACGGCGCGCAGCGCCCTTGGGGCGGTGAGAAGGCGCCGGACGGTGTTCACGGCTCGAGGTGTGAAGAGGCGCCGTTCACACTCTTTGCTATGAATAGGGCTCGGCTCGCCGACTCGTGAGACGGCCTTCACCGTGCGTGTGCAGTGTGTGCTCCTCTGCACGCGCCGCGCTCTCTTTGCGGCGCGCAGCGCCGCTAGAGCGGCTTGACGGCGAAAAAATGACTTAGCGGTTTCGAGGTGTGAAATGACGGTTCTCACACTTTTCGACTCGGATAGGGCTCGAGGCGCCGACTCATCAGACGCCGTGCGAGTGGCGTGTCGCGCGTGTTCTGCGCTGCACGATCGGCGCTGTAGCAAGGCGCGGAGCGCCCTTGGGCCGGTGAGAAGACGCCGGACGGTGTTCACGGCTCGAGGTGTGAAGAGGCGCCGTTCACACTCTCTGCTTTGAATAGGGCTCGGCTCGCCGACTCTTGAGACGGCCTTCGCGGTGCGTGTGCAGCGTGTGCTCCTCTGCACGCGCCACGCTCTCTTTGCGGCGCGCAGCGCCGCCAGAGCGGCTTGACGGCGAAAAAATGACTTAGCGGTTTCGAGGGGTGGAATGACGGTTCTCACACTTTTCGACCCGGATAGGGCTCGAGGCGCCGTTTTATCAGACGCCGTGCAAGTGGCATGTCGCACGTGTGCTGCGCTGCACGCTCGGCGCCGTTAGCACGGCGCGCAGCGCCCTTGGGACGGCGAGAAGGCGCCGGACGGTGTTCACGGCTCGAGGTGTGAAGAGGCGCCGTTCACACTCTTTGCTATGAATAGGGCTCGGCTCGCCGACTCGTGAGACGGCCTTCACCGTGCGTGTGCAGCACGTGCTCCTACGCACGCGCCGCGCTCTCCACGTGGCGCGCAGCGCCGCCAGAGCGGGTTGACGGCGAAAAAATGACTTAGCGGCTTTGAGGTGTGAAATGACGGTTCTCACACTTTTCGACTCGGATAGGGCTCGAGGCGCCGACTCATCAGACGCCGTGCGAGTGGCGTGTCGCACGTGTGCTGCGCTGCACGATCGGCGCTGTAGCAAGGCGCGGAGCGCCTTTGGGGCGGTGAGAAGGCGCTTGACGGCGTTCACGGTGTTGAGGTGTGAAGAGGCGCCGTTCACACTTTTTGCTATGAACAGGGCTCAGCTCGCCGACTCGTGAGACGGCCTTCGCGGTGCGTGTGCAGCATGTGCTCCTCTGCACGCGCCGCGCTCTCTTTGCGGCGCGCAGCGCCGCTAGCGGCTTGACGGCGAAAAAAAGACTTAGCGGCTCCGAGGTGTGGAGAGACGATTCTCACACTTTTCGACTCGGATAGGGCTCGTTGCGCCGTTGGTCCAGACGCCGTTCACGGGGCGAGTCGAACGTGCTGTGCTACACGTTTGGCGCTGTTAGCACGGCGCGGAGCGCCCATGGGGCGGAGAGAGGGAGCCGGACGGCGTTCACGGCTCGAGGTGTGAAGAGGCGTAGTTCACACTTTCTGCTATGAATAGGGCTCGGTCCGCCGACTCGTGAGACGGCCTTCGCGGCGTGTGCTCAGCGTGTGCTCCCCTGCACGCGCCGCGCTCTCAACGCGGCGCGCAGCGCCGCTAGAGCGGCTTGACGGCAAAAAAAAGACTTAGCGGCTCCGAGGTGTGAAGAGACGGTTCTCACACTTTTCGACTCGGATAGGGCTCGAGGCGCCGAATCATCAGACGCCGTGCAAGAGGCGTGTCGCGCGTGTGCTGCGGTACTCGCTCGGCACTGTTAGCGAGGCGCGGACCGCCATTGGGGCGGTGAGAAGGCGCTTGACGGCGTTCACGGTGTTGAGGTGTGAAGAGGCGCCGTTCACACCTTCTGCTATGAATAGGGCTCGGCTCGCCGACTCACGACACGGCCTTCACGGTGCGTACGCAGCGGCTGCTGCTCTGTACGCAGCGCTCTTTCCACGCGGCGCGCAGCGCCGCTAGAGAGGCTCGACGGCGAAAAAAAGACTTAGCGGCTTTTCGACTCGGATAGGGCTAGAAGCGCTGTTTTATCAGACGCCGTGCAAGGGACGTGTCGCGTGTGCGCTGCGCTGCACGCTCGGCGCCGTTGGCACGGCGCGAAGCGCCCTTGGGGCGGAGATAGGTAGAAAGCTAAAGTGTATAAAGAGTCGTGGTTTTGATGTTATTGAATTTAACTTGAGGGCAAAAGAGAAAATATTTGGCGATCGATGCCGAACCTACCTCGCGCGCGCGCGCGCGGCAGCGCGCGAAGCGAAAATTCCAGCGGCGAGCAGTCCGGCGTGGCCTCTCGGGCCATAACACCGTGGACCCGGGACGGCCCTCCCATAGCAGCCCATAACATGTTATGGGCTGCTATGCCCAGAGAGCCATAACACCATAACAATAACTGCGCCTGGGGACATAAGTGTTTTCTTTCCATTTCTGGGGCTCCCAGGCCCCATTGAGTCCAATGCTCGCGCAACGCTCCGCCCGTATCTAGATATAAAAAGTTCCTCCCAGGGGCTTGCCAAGTCGTGTCCCCCGTATTTATTCTGTAGAAAAATGGGGGGGTCCCCCCCCCCCGGGGTAGACATGCAAATATGCGCCCGGGGGGAAAACCCGGCCTCCCCCCTTTTCAGGGTTCTTCCGGCAGAGCCGAGGGGAGTTGCACCCCCCCAATCCCCCCCTATCCCCCCACGGCCTTGGGTTCCGCCGAAGACCCTCGGGTAAGGCCACAGGGGCCTTCTGGGGTCCTGGCTGCTTTTCCGCCGGGGCCAGCAAACCTTGAGGCCCCCCGAGCCCGGAAAAACGGATCCCCCCCCCCCCCCCCCCTCCCCGCCCCCTCCCGAACCCCCCCCACCCCTAGCCCGTTGGCGCGAGGCGCGGTCAGCGGCGCCAGGTGCCGAGGTAGTCGTCGAGCGAGTGCTTCGCCTGCTCACAGCGGGGCGCGCGTGAGCATCTTCCTCTCGTCCCACACGCCACGCGCGGGCCAGAGTGCGCCGCCTTTGCGCCCGGCGGGACCCCGCCCTCTGGCGCGGGCAAGGGCTGCGCCTCGAAGGCGCCGCCGCGGTAGAGCCTCACAACCTCCGCCGCGACCCACCTAATTCGTCACGTACATTCGGAGTCCGCGCTGAAGGAGGCTGCAGCCTCACGACCTCCGCCGCGACCCGCCGGCGCTTGCGCCCCTCCCGGTGCAACACCTGGCCGTGCGGCAGGAATGGGCTGGCGAGCCGCGTGGCCGAGATTACCCGAGATTGCCCGAGATTACCCGAGATTACAGGAATGGGCTGGCGAGCCGCGTGGCCGAGATTACCCGAGATTACCCGAGATTACCCGAGATTACAGGAATGGGCTGACGAGCCGCGTGGCGAGCCGCGTGGCCGAGGTACACCCACACTCGAAGCCGAGATGTCGCGCCGCACCTGCACGTGCTCGCCCAGCGCGGGCAATCTCGGGTAATCTCGGGTCATCTCGGGTCCTCTCGCTCCTGCACGTGCTCGCCCAGCGCGGGCAATCTCGGGTAATCTCGGGTACTCTCGGGTAATCTCGCTCCTGCACGTGCTCGCCCAGCGCGGGCGGCGCGTCCTCCTCCGCCGGCGCCGCTCCGCCCTCGCTGTCCGACACCCCCTCCCCCTCCCCCACGTCCTCGTCCTCCTCCTCCTCCTCGCTGCTCACCGCGCCTCGCCCGTCCACGAACGACCGACGCGCCGCCGCAGCGACGGCGGCTGCTCGCCTCCCCCGCGGCTCGCCGCCGGCATTCACTGCGCCGGCGGCGCTGGCAGCGGCGCCGGCGGCGCGGGAGCGGCGGCCGCGCTGCTCCGGCGGCGGCTGCGGCCAGCGCCACTCCGCCCCCCGCTCCTTGCGGCCTTGCTTGCTGGTGGGGTTCGCGTAGTCCTCCAGCCACTCGCCCCTCTCGGACCGGCTCTCAAAGCGAACGCGTACGCGGAAGGAGCCGTCGCGCCACACCGACACGATGCCCGCGCGCACCCACTCGCGGTTGGAGCCGTCGCTCTCCTGGACGGCGGCCCGAGAGTACCCGAGAGTACGCGAGAGTACCCGAGAGTACCCGAGAGTACCCGAGACTACCCAACATTACCCGAGATTACCCGAGAGTACAGCACACGCCTGAACGGCGGCCTCAAGAGGCATGCCGGCGACGACCCCGTGCCGCGGCCAAACCGCCGCCTCGAGCTCGAGCAAGCGCAGCGCCAGCTGGGGCAGCGTGACGCTCTCCTCGAGCCTCGCCCACCTACTCTCACAGCGGGGCAGTGAAGAGACGCTGTTCACAGCGCGACGCCCTCCTCGAGCCTCGCCCCCACCAACTCGAACGCCAAACCCGGCCCGCGCGGCCCTCTGCTGCCGGCACCTGCGCACACTCTCACAAGCCGTGAACGGCGGGCCGTTGGAAAGAAGACAGCGCCGAGCAAAGCGGCGCCGCGTCCCCCAGCTGCCTCATCGCAGTCTTCAGCTCCGCAGCGCCAGTCGCAGCCTTGACACTCCGCCGCCACTGCACCCATCCTGCCGTGCCGGACCCGTCGCCGCCGTCGCCGCCGTCGCCGCCGTCGCCGCCGCCGCCGCCGCCGTCGCCGCCTCCCTCACCGCCTCCGACGCCGACGCCGGTGCCGCCGCCGGTGCCGGTGCCGCCGCCGCCGTCGACCCCAAGGAGCCTCAACCCAGCGGGTGCCTCGGCCTCCGCCTGCAGCAGCAGCACTAGGTGGGCCATCCCTCGGCCATGTCTCGGCTGCATCTCAGCCATGCCGCCTCGGCCATGTCTCGGCCGTCCCTCGGCCGTCCCTCGGCCGTCCCTCGGCCATCCCTCGGCTCTCGCTCGGCCATCTCTCGGCCATCTCTCGGCCATCCCTCGGCCATCCCTCGGCCGTCCCTTGGCTCTCGCTCGGCTCTCTCTCTCTCTCTCTTATCCTGGCCTCTGCCTGCAGCAGCAGCCGCGCCAGCCAGCGCACCGGCGCCGCCTCTGCCTCACGCCTCGCCTCCGCCGCCTCTGCCGCCGACACCGCCTCCCGCCCGCCGACATCGAGGGCGATGAGGAAGCGCGCAGCAGCGAGGCTGCCGCACGCCGCCGCCGCCGCCTCCGCTGCCTCTGCCGCCGCCTCCGCTGCCTCTGCCGCCGCCTCCTCTCCCTCTGCCGCCGCCTCCTCTGCCTCTGCCGCCGCCTCCTCTCCCTCCGCCGCCGCCTCCTCTGCCACCGCCTCTGCCACCGCCGCCGCCACCTCTGCCGCCTCCGCCTCCACCGCCGCCACCTCTGCCTCCGG
>NW_005198244.1:584097-586477 GCF_000372725.1 Emiliania huxleyi CCMP1516 | reverse complement strand
TTGGCCGACCGGCCTACAGGTTGGCTTTATGGCCGACAGGCCTTCCAGCTTCCCATTTTTGGACGGCCAGGCCTTTCTTTATGGACTTTCTAGCAGGCCCGCCTTCCCTTCTCCCCTCAGGCCCGCCGGCCTCCCTTTGGCAACCCGCCTACTGCCAACAGCCAGCCGCCACATTATGGCGCCTTCCGGCCTCCAACAGCCGCCAACTTCCGCCTTCAGGGGCCTCCCCTCCCCCCTCCCCTCCCCCCTCCCTTCCTTCCTCCCCTCCCCCCTCCCCTCCCCCCTCCCCTCCTCCCTCCCCTCCTCCCTCCGCTCCTCCCTCCCCTCCTCCCTCGGCCCACCCCACAACCACCCCATCGCGCGGCTCGCCCTCTGCGTCCAGCAGCCTCACGCGCACCCCGAGCCACGAATGCCCCTGCCGCCGAAAGCCAAGCACGGGCGCCGCGCAGGCGGCGGGAGCCTAGTGCCACACCACCCACGGGAATGAACCCACACTGGATTCGGAACTCTGGAGGTGTGGGACTAGCGGCCTCCGCCTCCGCACCACCCTCCTCGCCGGCGCTGACTGCCTCCGCCTCCGCCTCCCCCCCCGCCCCCGGCGCAGCGGCGGGCACGAAGAAAATGGACAGCGCGCCGCCGCCGCCCGCGCCGCCGCCCGCGCCGCCGCCCGCGCCGCCGCCCGCGCCGCCGCCGCCCGCTCCAGCTCCACCGCGCATCTCCCGCCGCAGCGCCGCCGCCAGCTGCTTGTCCGCCCGCACGTCGCTCGCCCGCAGCGCTTTCTCGAGGCCGTCGACGCATTGCACTCGCCCCCAGCCGCCGGCGGCGCTCTCCGTATACACAGCCGAGGCGCAAGGGGGCGGCTGGGTGGCGGCGGAGGGCGCTGGCGGCGCCGGAAGGCGCCAGTAGCGCGCTCCGTACCGATCCATACCGAGGGGTGAGAGACGGAGCCGCCGCTGCTTCTCGCAGAGCGCCTGCAGGGAAGCGGCCGAGGAGGCTCCAAGAAGGGTCCGAGGAGCCGCCAGGCTACCGACGCGGTGTCGGCCGAGCGCCTGCGTGCCGGAGACGCCAGCCTCAGGGCCGGACCACGGTACGGTGCAGGGTCTTCAGAGCGACGCGAGGGCGGTGAGCACCGCTGAATACGGCCGAGCGCAGTTGGATACGCGTCCCCTCGAGCGCTAGTTGGGATAGAAGAGCACGTGTTCCGCTTCTAGGGTCCCCGGCCCGTCCGTGCTGCCAGATACGGGGAGATACGGGGAGATACGGGGAGATACATGGGGAGATACATGGGGAGATACATGGGGAGATACAGGGGGAGATACGGGGAGATACGGGGAGATACATGGGGAGATACGGGGAGATACGGGGAGATACGGGGAGATACATGGGAGATGCATGGGAGAGACATGGGGAGATACATGGGGAGATACGGGGAGAGATTCCGCTTCTCGGTTCGACAGCCTCCCTCGCGTGCGCGTCGTCCGCCGCCGCCTCTCCCTCTCCCCCGCCCTTGCCGCCCTTGCCGCCCTTGCCGCCAACGCCGCCCTTGCCGCCCCTGCCAGCGCCGCCCTTGCCGCCGTTGCCGCCAGCGCCGCCCGTGCCGCCAGCGCCGCCCGTGCCGCCAGCGCCGCCCGTGCCGCCAGCGCCGCCCTTGCCGGCGCCGCTCTTGCCGCCGGCGCCGCTGCCGTCAGCCTTGCCGCACCCTCCGCTCGCCTTCTTTGAGCCGGGGGGCCGGCCAGGCCCGCGCCGGGGCTTGGCCGCCTCGACCTGACCGAAGCAATGACGGAGGTGTCGCTCGCTCTCGCTCGCTCAGTCTGCAGCTCCATGAGTCCGCCCAAGGTGACTGAACGGCCTGCCACACCTCGGCCACACCTCGGCCACACCTCGGCCACACCTCGGCCACACCTCGGCTGCACCTCGGCCACACCTCGGCTGTACCTCGGCCACACCTCGGCTAGATCTCGGCCACACTCGGCCACACCTCGGCCACACCTCGGCCACACCTCGGCGGCATCTCGGCGGCACCTCGGCGGCATCTCGGCGGCATCTCGGCGGCATCTCGGCGGCATCTCGGCGGCATCTCGGCGGCATCTCGGCGGCATCTCGGCGGCATCTCGGCGGCATCTCGGCCTCCTCTGCCGCGGCGTCAATCATGCTGTGGAAGCGGGGAGAGGACAGCACACGCTCGCAGAGCGCCTGCAGCGCCACGAGTCCCCGAGATTACCCGAGATTACCCGAGACTACCCGAGAGTACCCAAGAGTACCCGAGAGTACCCGGGAGTACAGCACACGCTCCCCCCCCCCCCCCCCCTCCTCCCCCACAGAGCGCCTGCAGCGCTGCCGCTCGCAGCGCCGCCGGGATTGCGCAATACTCGCGAGACTG
>NW_005198244.1:557820-583997 GCF_000372725.1 Emiliania huxleyi CCMP1516 | reverse complement strand
AGGCGAGCTTGCCGGCCCCGCCCGGCGCGACGAGCACCCTCGCGCCATGGTGGGCGGCGACCGCCAGCGCGTCGGTCGAGGGGCTGTCCAAGGTGTAGCAGCACCGGCCCTCCGCATCGAAGGCCTTGAACCGGCGGCCGCACGCCTCGCCAAGCCACGTCAGGCCTGAGTGCGGGTCAACGGCCGCAGAGCGCACCGACGACGAGAAGAGCGTCTTCACGGCCGCCGGGTCGGACGCTGTGTACGACTCCTCCACCTCAAAGTATTGCGTCATTTGCTCGAGCACGCTCCCGGACGCGCTCCCGCTCAGGGCGGAGGCGCACGCTTCGAGGGATGCAGGCTCGGCCGCCCCGACAAGGGCCGCCGCCGCGCACTCGGCGAGAGAACGCGGCTCGATCGCCTTGGGCGCGAACCGCTTAGCCCACGGCTCGCGATGCTTGTACCCGGTTGCGCCAGCCAGAACGAGGGCAGGTCCGGCGGCGGCGAGGCAGCGGACGTCGCCGTGCAAGAAGTCGGACGAGACCTCGCATCGCGCCTCGCCGAGCAGGCGTGCGAGCGCGGGCACTTCACTCTGCCCCGCCAGCGGGTCCTCAGTCGCGGCTGCGTCGAACCGCGAGAGCAGCGTCGAGGCCTCGGGGCGCGAAGGCAACGCTGTGGGCGCGCGTGCCGCGCTATTTTCGCTCTCGCGCTGCATCTGCGACGAGATCCGCTCACGCATCTCCTCCTCAGTAACATGATCGCCGTTGGCAGCCGCCAGCCCAAGCATCATCTGGATCAGAGATGGATGCTCCAGGCAAGAGAGCGAGCTGCTCTCAGGGTAGCCCAAGCTGCTCTTGACGAGCATGGAGCCGTCGGCCAGGCGGCCGTCCAGCCCCCGCGTCATTAGCGCGTCGTGCGCCTCCTTGCCTTCCCGTTCGGCTCGGCTTACGGTACGGCGCATCGCACTACTCCACAGCTGGAGCTCATTGGGGCCGGTGTCGCCCTGCAGGTGCGCGAAGATCTCACAGAGAGTCTTGGGCTTGGGCTTGCCCGTCGCAGGCGGATCGGCCGCGTCCTCGCCGTATGCATACGTGGCCGTGACGCTGTCGGCTGCGCCGCGCCGCTTTCGTGCGCGCTTCGGTGGCATCTCGCTGTCTGCCTCGGAGGGCTGTCGGCGCGCGGGCCGCTCGGCCACAGGTGTTGCTGCTACACCGACGACTCTCCCGCCGAAAGCTCCCGCCGAAAAGGACCCGCGTACGCGGGTCTGTGCAGCTGTGAACAGCAGCTCCTGTACGCCAACTCAGGGTGTGTGGCAGCCAGCTG
Organism: Emiliania huxleyi CCMP1516; assembly: GCF_000372725.1. Taxonomy (NCBI): domain Eukaryota; phylum Haptophyta; order Isochrysidales; family Noelaerhabdaceae; genus Emiliania; species Emiliania huxleyi. Next base: position 582,695 of record NW_005198244.1, on the reverse strand, counting down.
GCTGTGTGTCTTGTGAGCTTGTTTGTGTCTGTGTGTCGCTCGTGCGTGTCGTCATCATCTGTCCCGCGTCCACCCATACCGCGTTGGTGTCCAGTCCGAGCCTGACTGTTGTTCATCTTTCTACATACATAGCTCCTGAGCACGGCGCCGCAGGCGCCTGTTGATAGGTCCAGGTGATAGCCCTGGATGGGCAATGCATACGCCTAGTTGGGCCTCAGATCGCCCGACCGCGTCCCGGTGCTCTGTGGTCGGATTTGTGACGCCGCCGCACCGACCGCGCTGCCACCCAACCATCACCCACCGGTCCTATTTGGTCTCAGCCCCACCCGTTCTATATTATAGAATGGCATCCTATAATATAGAATGGCGTCTCGCGCGCGCTCACCCGGCCGCCTCTCATCCCCAGCGGCCGGGGGGCGCTTGCCGGGGTGCGCAAGTGGCGATGAGCGAGGGCTTTGCGTGCAACGCGCTGACCGGAGCTGGACTTGCTCGAGTTTTAGCAAAACGGCCCCAGACCCTTCCCATCCCCTCCACCGCTGAGAAGGCGCAGATCGACCGCCGGGCCGCGTAGTCGTCGTTAAAGGCCTAGGTGGCCCCTCATCAATCCACCCCGAAAAATGGGGTCGTCGGTCCAGCGCAGCCCCTTGGTCAACTCAGGGTCCACACCCCGTACGACAGCGCCTCGCTGCTGGGCTTGGGCAGCTGCCTTTTCTGGGGGCGATGTCAGAGTAAAGTGTGTGCCGGAACAAAGACACGGCTTGGGCCCGGTTTCTTTGCCCGCGGCCCGCTCCTCTGTTTTCCTTTTAATAGACACTCTGCGGAACGTTGGGCACCGCACGCGGTCCTCTCGAGCTCTCCCTGTCCCTCTGACATGCGCGAGGCCGCGGGCAACACATGGCGGGATGCTTGGGAGAGGCGCGAGGGACTGTGCTGCTGCGCCCCCCCCCCCCCCCCTTCGCCTCGGAGGGGAGAGAAAGGAGAGCCCGAGACGAGGAGGCGGCCGAGAGGGCGGAGGCGCTGAATAACCTGGAGAGGCCCTTCAAGAGCAGTAGAGCGGCTCTACGCGACGGTCCACGTCTTGATGCACGCGTCGAGGCCGGCCGAGGCGAGGACGGCGCCGTCGCCGACAAACGCGAGCGCCGACACACCGCCCGCGTGCGTGGTGGAGCCGTGCAGCTTGTGCTTCGGCGGAGGCTTGAACGGGCCGGCGGGGAGGTCTCCCCACACGATGATCGAGCCGTCGACGCCGCCCGAGGCGAGGACGCCGGCGGCCGAGAAGGTCAGGCAGGTGATGCGGGTGGGGTGGAAGCCCTGCAGCCCCCAGCTGAGTGGCGTGCCGGCGCCCACGTCCCAGATGACGATCTCCTTGTTGGCGCACCCCGAGGCCAGCCGCTTGCTGCCTGGCGCGTAGGCGAGGCAGGAGATGGCGGCGATGTGCTTGTCCAGCACCTTCTCCTCGCCGCCGGCCGCGGTGAGCAGGCGGACCTAAGGGAAGGTATGGGGAGGTGTAGGGGTAGGGGCAGGGGCAGGGGCAGGGGTAGGGGCACTCGCGTCCCCAAGGATCTAGCACGGCATTCACAGTGCACGCGAACCGTGTGTGTGTATTGTCTAGTCTGTGTGGATGTGTGCCGCCCCAGCGTCCGTCCGTCTCTTGCCGCCGTGGTCAGACTGCGTCTTCGCCACTCCAACTAACCAGCGGACCTTGTTGTCCGCGCCGCCCACCGCCACCGCGCCGCCGTCGGGCGCGACGGCGACGCAAGCCGGCTCGAAGCTGAGGGGGATGGAGGAGGGGGCCGTGCCGAGCTTGTCGCGCGTCACGAGGAGCAGCGTGCTCGCGGTGGTGACCACCTGCTCACAGCTGGAGGTGTGAAGAGGCGCTGTTCACACGAGGAGCAGCGTGCTCGCGGCGGTGACCACCTGTTCACAGCTGGAGGTGTGAAGAGGCGCTGTTCACACGAGGAGCAGCGTGCTCGCGGTGGTGACCACCTGTTCACAGCTGGAGGTGTGAAGAGGCGCTGTTCACACGAGGAGCAGCGTGCTCGCGGTGGTGACCACCTGTTCACAGCTGGAGGTGTGAAGAGGCGCTGTTCACACGAGGAGCAGCGTGCTCGCGGCGGTGACCACCTGTTCACAGCTGGAGGTGTGAAGAGGCGCTGTTCACACGAGGAGCAGCGTGCTCGCGGCGGTGACCACCTGTTCACAGCTAGAGGTGTGAAGAGGCGCTGTTCACACGAGGAGCAGCGTGCTCGCGGCGGTGACCACCTGTTCACAGCTGGAGGTGTGAAGAGGCGCTGTTCACACGAGGAGCAGCGTGCTCGCGGCGGTGATCACCGCGGCGAGCTTTCCTCCCACACCCATCGACACGGGGCACGCATCCAGCTGGACCTTTGCGGCTCCGTGTTGCGGCTGCGGCGAGAGGGTGGAGGCGATGAGGCAGTTGTCGAGGCCGCACGAGAGGATCGTGCCTACGAAGTGTCTCGGAAGTGTCTCGGACGTGTCTAGGCAGTTGTCGAGGCCGCACGAGAGGGTCGTGCCGTCGTCGAACACGCCGAGAGAGAGCACGCGGTTCGTGTGGCCTAGACACTTCCGAGACACTTCCGAGACACTTCCGAGACCGGCTCGGAGAGCGCACGCGGTTCGTATGGCCCTCCCCGGCAAAGGAGGAGGCCAGGCCGGTGCTCAAGTCCCAGGTGCGCACCTGGGGGGGGCGAGAGGAAGAGGTGAGGAGTGCCGTGAAGGGACCGGAGCGGGGACGGCAGCTGCAGCTGTCTGGGTCGAGGGAGAGGCGAGGAGGAGGGGAGGGGAGGAGGAGGGGAGAGGAGGGGAGGACAGGGTGGAGGCGAGGAGGAGAGAGAGGAGAGAGGAGAGAGAGGAGAGAGAGGAGAGAGAGGAGAGAGAGGAGAGAGAGGAGAGAGAGGAGAGAGAGGAGAGAGAGGAGAGAGAGGAGAGAGAGGAGAGAGAGGAGAGAGAGGAGAGAGAGGAGAGAGAGGAGAGAGAGGAGAGAGAGGAGAGAGAGGAGAGAGAGGAGAGAGAGGAGAGAGAGGAGGGGGGCGGAGAGAGAGGAGAGAGAGGAGAGAGAGGAGGGGGGCGGAGAGAGAGGAGAGAGAGGAGAGAGAGGAGGCGAGGAGAGAGAGGAGGCGGGGAGAGAGAGGAGGGGGGCGGAGAGAGGGGAAAGAGAGGGGGGAAGAGAGGGAAGAGAGAGGGGGGAGAGGGGGCGGTCCGAGCTGCGCGCCACGCCCCAGAGCTTGCTGCCCGACCCCTCGCCCCAAGTCGCAAACGAGCCCGAGAGCAGCCGGTCCTTGGCCCACAGCAGCGCCGACACCGACTGGTTGTGCCCCACCTGCGGGGTTCGGGTACCGTGGGGGTAGGGGAGGGTGGCCTCGGGTACCCTGGGGAAGGGGAGGGTGGGTTCGGGTACCATGGGGGGTAGGGGAGGGTGGGTTCGGGTACCATGGGGGGTAGGGGAGGGTGGGTTCGGGTACCATGGGGGGTAGGGGAGGGTGTGCGACCACCTGCGTCGCCGTGACGGCGCCGCTCTCCGGGTCGATGATGGAGAGGTCGCTGCCGAGAGAGTACGAGACGACCCCCGCCGTCGCCCACACGCATCCCACCTGTTTGGGGCGGCGAGACAGCCACCCGTTCGCCCGCGCACAGCTCGCACATCCGGCTGGCCAGCACTGACCCACTGCTTCAGTCGTGGCTAGACTAGTCATCACGCCTCGGCTGCGTGAGCAATCCTCGCCCCGCACACCCCCCCGTTCAGCTGGTTAGGTGCACATCAACAGACAGCCTCAAGTCTGCGGTTCCGGCCATAGCGGCGGCAGCTCCTCTCGCGCGGTCAACCGACGCCTGCATGTCTCCCCACATCTCCCCACATCTCCCCACATCTCCCCATATCTCCCCACATCTCCCCATATCTCCCCATATCTCCCCACATCTCCCCACATCTCCCCACATCTCCTCATATCTCAACCGACACCTGCATGTCCCCCGCGTCCGGCTTCGCGCCGGCGCAGAGCTTGACCTCTTTCTTCGTGGCCAGGCCGTCGTCGAGGATCTTGACGCTCTTGTCGCCCGAGGCGGTGGCGATGCACTTGCCGTCGGGCGACCACTCCGCCGCGTAGATGGCCCCCGCGTGCACCTTCGTGGGAACAGCGTCTCTTCACACCTCTAGCTGTGAACAGCCGCGTAGATGGTCCCCGCGCGCACCTTCGCCGCCTTGAGCGGCGCGCCGTCCTTGCCGTCGAAGAGTGCGACGGTCATGTCGTTGGACGCGGAGAGGACCTTCGAGTCGTCCGGCGAGTACCGCACCTATGGGGAGATGCGGGGAGATATGGGGAGATACGGGGAGATATGGGGGGATATGGGGAGGCATGGGGAGATATGCGCAGATGTGGGGAGATATGGGGAGATATGGGGAGATATGGGGAGATATAGGGAGATATAGGGAGATATGGGGAGATATGGGGAGATATGCGCAGATGTGGGCAGATATGGGGAGATATGGGGAGATATAGGGAGATATGGGGAGATATGGGGAGATATGGGGAGAGATGGGGAGAGAGTCGTCCGGCGAGTAGCGCGCCGTGTTCGCAAAGTTGGTGTGCGTGGTGAGGTCGCCCTCCTTGCTCGTCAGCGTCGGCCTCTCCTTGGACGCCTGTTCACAGGCTGGGTGGGGCCCGTGAAGAGCGGCGGACACAGCTCGGCAGGATCGGTTTCTTTTTTCGGACGCCTTGAAGGGCGGGCCCTCGTAGAAGCGCACCTGGTCCACCAGCCGTTGGCGAACAATGCCCCAACGTGAACCCTCGAGGAGCGGCCGAGTGTCGTGTGTTGTGCGTGTGTGTGTGTGCGTGTGTGCGTGTGCGTGTGTGTGTGTGTGTGTGTGTGTGTGTGTGTGTGTGTGTGTGTGTGTGTGTGTGTGTGTGTGTGTGTGTGTGTGTGTGTGTGTGTGTGCGTGTGTGTGTGTGTGTGTGTGCGTGTGTGTGTGTGTGTGTCTGTGTGTGTGTGTGTGAGTGTGTGAGGGTGTGTGTATGCGTGGTGTGTGTGTGTGTGTGTGTGTGTGAGCTCATGTGACTACCCCCCCCCCCCCCCACCCTCCCCGTGCCATCGGCCTCTTGAAAGCGCCAACACTAGCACGACTGCTGGCTCTCTCTCTGCGGAGACGCGCCATCTTGTCCTCTCCGGCGGTCGCAATCCGAAAGGGCCTCGACTGGCGGAAGGCCACCGCGTTCACCTGATGCAAGGGCCCGCGGGTCGCGTGTGGCAGACTGGAGACGGCTGCGCAAAGGGCCACCGCCCTCGAGCCGTCTTCGTGTGCCTCTGGGGAGATTGGGGGAGATTTGGGGAGATATGGGGAGATCACCGCCCTCGAGCCTTCTTCGTGTGCCTCTGGGGAGATTTGGGGAGATTTGGGGAGATTTGGGGAGATCACCGCCCTCGAGCCTTCTTCGTGTGCCTCTGGGGAGATTTGGGGAGATTTGGGGAGATTTGGGGAGATCACCGCCCTCGAGCCTTCTTCGTGTGCGAGATATGGGGAGATCACCGCCCTCGAACCTTCTTCGTGTGCCTCTGGGGAGATTTGGGGAGATTCGGGGAGATATGGGGAGATCACCGCCCTCGAGCCTTCTTCGTGTGCCTCTGGGGAGATTTGGGGAGATTTGGGGAGATATGGGGAGATCACCGCCCTCGAGCCTTCTTCGTGTGCCTCTGGGGAGATTTGGGGAGATTCGGGGAGATATGGGGAGATCACCGCCCTCGAACCTTCTTCGTGTGCCCGCTCATGTCGCCGACAGAGTTGCCACTGTCCCACATGATGACCTGAGATATGGGGAGATATGGGGAGACTTGGGGAGATATGGGGAGATATGGGGAGATATGGGGAGATATGGGGAGATATGGGGAGATATGGGGAGATATGGGGAGATATGGGGGCCCCACATGATGCCCACAGGTACCTCTGTGAAGAGGCGCCTGCGTGCGTACGAGCTCAATAGCTAGAGAGCTCGCACTAGGGGCCGTCACCGCATTCGCCTTCCTCGGACCCAGCGCTGACTTCTGACTGCCGTCGCTGTCTCTCCCTTCTCGACTGTCTGTGCTTGTGCGTCGTGGGTCCCGGGTTGTGTTTTTCTGTGACGAGGCGCTGCTCCCTCCGCCGGGCCGCCGCTGTCCGCCACAGCCATCCGGCGTCGGTCTCTACTCAGCCGTCTGCCGTCGTCTGTGCCACCGATGTGGAGTGTGCCAGAGTCCTGTCGCCCCGGCGTGCTGCGGCAGCGTGCCCCCGCCAGAACTACACCGCGGTGGCCTTGGCCGGAGGCTGCCCCTGATATGTCTAGGAAGTGTCTAGGAAGTGTCTAGGAAGTGTCTAGGAAGTGTCTGGGAAGTGTCTGGGAAGTGTCTGGCCTTGGCCGGGGGCTGCCCCTCGCCAACCACGGCCAGCCGGTTGCTTTCGCCGTTCCACGCCAGGTCGAGCACCTTCCCGCCGAGCATGTAGTACGGCTCCTCTTTCTTCATCCTTTGATCCGGGTGGTCGCAGGCCCAGATGCGAACCACCCCGCGCTCGTCGCCTGCAGTGTGAGGGCACCGTGGGAGGGCTGATACAGCTGACGGGCGTGAAGCGTTTGATGCAGCCGACACTGGATGCAGCCTACCCTTGCACCGTCGGAACTGTGGCGTGTCGGCATTTAAATCTGTTACCGGTGGCCATCCAGCAGCCGTTTGGCGCCATCGCCACCGCCGTCACCGTACACGTGTGCTGCGTGTACAGCTGCACCTGGGAACGCGGCAGGGCGATGCCGAGTCAGCAGGCGCAGTGGCGGCGAGAAGGCCTCTGGTGAAGAGCAGAGCCAGGCCGACCGCCAGAATCGCGACGTGAGCAGCAGCGTAGTATCTTCTCTCGTGGCCGGAGGACCGGCGGCCGCGAGGCGCGCGTGCGTCTCGGATTCGGCCCGCGCCTGGATGGGCTGGCCGCCGGTCGGAACGATGTCGCGGATGACGACGGTGCGCTCGCGGGCGTAGATGAGGAGGTTGCGCTTGGCATCCGTCTTGAGCGGCGTCCCTGCGCCGCGCTGCGTCAGCGGGAAGCACGCCAGGGTCTGCTTGAGCGACATGATTTGGCTGAGCGGCGGCGGCGGCTTGCTCGAAGAAAAGAATTTTCCGCGCAAGCCGGTGAGGAAAAGAAAAATCGCTGCAAATAATGAGGAGGAAAGAAGTTATGGAACGGTGGTCTTCTTCCAGCTCTCGCACCTTGGCTGTGGACTTGGTGTGCCTGTGGTGTGCGTGAGAATTAGTGTTCGGCGCTGTGCGTTGTACAGCACCGATGCCAGGTGCCGACACGCACAGAAGTTCGCTGCCGGGCACACCTGCCCGGGATCCCACCCCGTCGCCAGGGTGCAGGAACCGCGGCAACGGGCCAGGGCACGGCCAGGCCGAGATGCCACGGCCCACGCCGAGCGGCTAAAGCGCCGTAGGCGACCGCCGACCAGCCGATCAAGACGAACGCGCGGCTGCGGCGGCGGCGTCCCGTTCGCTCCTCTTAGTTGAGCATAAAATAACACACACAGCACGCGAATATACACACGGACCCGCAACACCGGCGCTCAGTCCACCATGGCGTGCCTCACGGCAACGGAACGGGGGATCAGGCTCCTCGAGCAGAGCGGCGAGGCATTCCTCGGAGGGCGCAGTAGCGCGCTGGGCGGCGCGTCGGCGCTCGGCGGCGCGTCGGCGCTCGGCAGCGTCTGGTCGTGAGGCGGAGGGCCCCATTGTATGCGGAAAGCCTCGGTGCCAATTGCGCTCGATGGACTCGGCCGAGGCAGCTCCTGCGGCCGCGGCACCGGCGCCGGCATTCGCGCGGAGCCGAAGGCCTCAGCCTGAGTGCGCTTCGCCATGCCCGCGCAATGGGCGCAAGCGCAAGCGCCGCAAAACGGGCTGAAGTCAGAATTGGCACGGCGAAGGCCAGCGCGAAAGAAAAAAATCGCACGCATTCACACGCCCCAAGGAAAAGAGCCACGTACGCTGAAAAGTTGTTTAAAATGGGAAGTTCGTAAGAGCTACATACACTGAAGATTCCCCTAGCCTATCATCCGATTCGGCGGCCAAACTTTTGGGGGGATGCGACTGTCCTCGAGCGTCTCCAAAACGCCAAGCAGGACCACAGTATGGCAGAGCTGAGGCGATGTTGAGGCGACGTTTGGCGGCTCCAGCAGCAGCCCCATCGGCCCTCCTCCTCCACCTCCGCCGCCGCCAAGCGGCGGGCTCTTTGCCCTCGAAGTCGGCGCACTTGCTTGCGCTCTGCTCGCGCTCTGCCTGGCTGCGCTCACCTTTGCCGCGAGCAGCTCACTGAGTGCCGTTCTCTGCCTCCGACGCCCGCCGCGCCCCGCTCACGCTCCCATGCGAGCCTGCATATGGCACCTGGCCATCATTCTAACGGCTTGCGCATTGATTCACATCACATGCCGCCGACGTTCGATGTGCCTCCGCCGAAGCTCGTGAAGGATATCACAGGGCACGCGATTGAGCTGCCCCGCGCGCTCGGGATCGGCGGCGTCGAAACGTGCGTCGCAGAATGGAAGCAGATGGAGAACAAGAATCTGCGAAGCGGCAACCGACAGCGGCCGTACGGCACTCAGGCTAGAGCAGGCTTGCTCTACCATGACCTGTTTGATTGATTGATGGGAAGGCGAAACACAGTCCGACCAACGACTGGGACACCAACGCGGTATGGGTGGACGCTACCTGTTTTCACACCTTTGCGGATTTAAAAAGGCTCGCACAAGAAAAACGGTACCACAAGTGGCAAACCCCGGAAAGTGGGTCAAAAATGACCACCGACACGTGTAGGCGCGTATCTTAGCTAAGGCTCGCGCCCTGACGTGTAAGTGCTCATGTGCACCGAGCCCATATACGCACCTGCATGTGTGGACGCGAGTATTAACTAAGATGAGCGCCCACGCATTAGGATGCGCGTCTGCGTCCAGGTAGCCCAGATACGCGTCTTCGTGTCTGGGCGCTTATCTTGAGTAAGGCTCGCGCCCACACGTGTAGCTGCGTATCTTGAGATGAGCGCCAATACTTCACGGCGGCCCCCTCGGGGCGCTTGCGGACGACAAAGAAGGTGCGGCCTCCTCCGTCAAGTCCTCCTCTCGCGCAGGCCGGGGTTGAGACACTTGGCCACGGCTGGCTCGACGACCGTCGCCACGTCTTTCCACTCGATGTTGCTGACCATGTGGTTTGAACGCTTCGCTACCCGGCCGCCGCGGGCACCTCGGCGCCGGCATCATCCGCGGCATCAAGGAGATCCGCCATAAAGCAGCGCCCAGCAAGCCAGGGACAGATGACAGAGGCGACTTGAGCGCGTATCACCCAAAACTATTCACTTTTGAGCGCCATATGCGCAGGTGCGTATGTCAACATACGCGCCTGCACGTGTGAGCGCTCATATTGACTAATATTCGCGTCTGCATGTGTGGGAGCGTATGCTGACCGCCACGCACCCACGCCGACACCGCGAGTACTAGCTAAGATAGGCGCCACAAGCGTGGGCGCTCATCTCAAGATACGCAGCTACACGTGTGGGCGCGAGCCTTACTCAAGATAAGCGCCCAGACACGAAGACGCGTATCTGGGCTACCTGGACGCAGACGCGCATCCTCATGCGTGGGCGCTCATCTTAGTTAATACTCGCGTCCACACATGCAGGTGCGTATATGGGCTCGGTGCACATGAGCACTTACACGTCAGGGCGCGAGCCTTAGCTAAGATACGCGCCTACACGTGTTGGTGGTCATTTTTGACCCACTTTCCGGGTTTGCCGCCACAAGTCCGTCTCGCGCACAGCCGCAGCAGCTGCTCGTTCCTCGCGTCGTCGACGTACAGCCGTTCAAACGCACCTTTGCTGGTGGCACTAGGGCCGCCGACGACCCGGTCGGACCGTGGAGGATGTCTCCAGTCTCGCGACGCGCCGACGCGAATCTCACGTACCCGGCGTGTCGCTCGACGTCGACCCTCTGGCAGGGATGCAGCTCCAGCTGCACGTGCGGGTTGGGCGCCAACATCACCGGATACGGCGGCACGACTGCAAACAGCCGTCTGCATCACCTTGCCGCGCTGGAGCGATCAGCCGCGCACGGCTGCGGACGGAGAGGCTGCGCGAGCGTCGCTGATCTGGTGCGCGGCGCGCGCCTCGCGACCGATCCGCATGCGAAGCGCTGCGCGCTCGTTTTCGTCGGCGACTCGCTCAGTTTGCAGGTGTACGACGCCGCCGCGTGCAGTTTGCAGGCAGGCGGCGCCGAGGAGCATCGCCCGCTGCGGGAATTCAGCGCGCTGCGCTACCTGAGCACCCACCCACGCCTCGCAAATGTCACCGAGTATTACTCGGCGCCGGAAAATTGGCCTCAGTGGCGGCAGCACACCGGCCATCGCTTCCGCATATCCTCGGCGAAACGCATGAGCGTTACCTGCGCTTGCCTCGCGACGACGGCGGCGGCGACGTCGAGATCCACATGATGCTCCTGTGGCGATGGGCGTCGTCCAAGGTGGGGCCAGGCGGCGCGCTCGCCGCGCCGCCAGGCGTGCCCACTCTCTACGAGGAGCTGAGGCAGAGGCTGCCGCGCTGCACGCTGACCCTCTGCAATGAAGGGCTGCACGCGGGCGTCGATTCGCCGAGCCACTACCGATCCTCCGTCGCCGAGGCCCTCGACGTCTTCGAGCGCGTCGCTTCCGGCCGACGATCCGGCCCACACGCGAAGGCCGTGGATGACCTTCGCCGGCCGACGACCTTCGCGTGGGAGACGGTCGCTCAGCACTTCGACACACCCGGCGGCGACGGGGAGTTCGAGCACCGCAAGAGGCGCGAGCACGGGGCGGCGAATTACTCGACGGCGATGTACTACCTGACGGGCGAGTGGCGACGTCCGCAGGCCGAGTGCGTCGACACGCCGACGCCGCGCGTCGACTGGCGCGACGAGATCATGGCCGAGGAGGTGAAAACGCGCCCGGGCGTGCGGCTGCTGCCCTTTCACAACGCGAGCCAGGCGTGGGGGCGGCTGCTGCACACGTCGGCGGGCGACTGCACGCACGCGCGGTGCTTCACGCCATTCTTCTTCGCGCCGCTGTGGGAGGCGGCGGCGCGAGCTCTAGCTTAGCTTTACGAGTAGGAATTCCTGAGAATTCGGGGTCCCGCGGGAAGCCGGGTGCGGACCGCGGCCGCGGCCGCCGCCGCGCTGACGAGCGGCCGACTGACTGAGTCAGTCAGTCAGGCCGCCGCGGAAGGCCGCGATGCAAGCGATGGACCTCGAAGTGGGCCTCGCCACGATGACCGCGATCGTCGGCGCCGTAGACCGCTCCATCCTCCTGCCGCTCCTAAGACAGGCGGAAGGGCGACGTGGCGCGCGCTCTGAACGCCTTCTACGACGCGGGCTCAGCCGCTGCCGCTCCTCAGCCTGCTGCGCGGCCGCCATCAGCGTACGCGGCCGTCTTTCGCCCGAGCAACGCTGGCGCTGGCGCCGCTGCCTCCGCGAGCAGCGCGGGCGCCGCTGCCTCCGCGAGCAGCGCGGGCGCCGCTGCCTCCGCGAGCAGCGCTGGCGCCGCCGCCTCCGCGCACGCGTCCTCGTCGGCGGACGACGGCTGGCCGCGGCTGCTCGCGACCGTCGCGGTGAGCGGCCTGGCGCTCACCTCATCTCGTCGGGCGGCGACGTGCGCGAGGGCACGCCGCTCGTCACGGAAATCCTCCCGGAAACGATCGACATCCCATGCGCCATCGTCTTTCGCAGTCACCGTGATCACATCGTCCATTGAGCGCTTCATAGATACGGAAACGCGCTTTCGCATCATCTTCGAGCGTTTGCATCCACTCGTGCTCCATCCACGCAAGAGTCCCTATCGCCAGCGGTGGCGAGAGCGCACTCCCCATTGGAATTCCGCGGGCCTGTTTCAGCAAACGTCTATGATCATAGCAGTATCCAGATCGATCATAGCAGTATCTATGATGATCATGATTGCAGTCTGCTGTGTGCAAAAGAGGACGTCCATTGCTGTAGAGAGCGTGATGCCGTGATCAACGGCCAACGGGGGGCTTGTGTGTTGTACTGTTGAGAGGGGCGCGAGCGGGCGGACGCGGTGGGCGCGCGGGGGATGGGCGTGTGTGTGTGGGCCGTGAGAGCCAAGCTCTGACCCAGACTCGAGAGTTTCTAGAGCTGCTTCCGACGTGCTCGCCGCGCCGCGTGGGTCACTCCGCACCGCACCTATGGAGCTTTTGCGCTGCGGCCCAATCCACCGGCGCAGCGGCGCTGCGAGGCATTTATCCAAGCACAGTCCCTGGGGCGTTGCAGGTGTGCACAGAGAGAGGAGAGAGCGAGCACGAATAGTCGACAGCAATAACCCTGACCAGTGCGCAGCGGACCAGCATGTCGGTCGCGCCCTGCGAAAGGACAACCGCGGGCCGGGGGCGTTGCAGGTGTGCACAGAGAGAGGAGAGAGCGAGCACGAATAGTCGACAGCAATAACCCTGAACCAGTGGGCAGTGCGCAGCGGACCAGCATGTCGGTCGCGCCCTGCGAAAGGACAACCGCGGGCCGCGGATGCTTGCTCGGACGCGCGCGGACCCGCCGTGCGAGTTCCGGACCCGGAGGAGGCCGACCCAGCTCATCCCCAGAGAGAGAGCCATGCACAGGGGTCAGCCATTGTGGGCCCTTTTTGGCCAAAGCTTTTGTTTGTGTACACCCTCACTTTTCTCCCAGTAAGCTAAAAGTACAAACATGATTTAGTAACCGTCCATGAGCTATACGGGTCCTCATTTGCGCAGCCTCGTCGTTCGGCCGTCCTGCCGACGAGATTGCTTGACTGCCAGCCCCGCGCAGTGCCACGTTGGCGCATGTCGACAAGCGTAGGCCGTCATCTTCAGAACAAGCTGCCAATGCCGCGTCACCTCCTCGGTGCGCTGCTGCTCGATGGCGCCGCGCCGCTACGTGGACCTCTTCACCCGTAGCGAGGAGAGGCGTCCAATCGTGGTCACGTCGGTGGCACCAACACGGGGAAAAGCTTACTGGAGGAATGTGCTACGTCGCGTCGGCTTGCGAGGCGTGTGTGTGCGCGCTGGACAGGCGGGGCGGCTGGCCGGCGTGGGACGGGCTGGCGAGCAAGACGCCCGTTGAGTGGTACGCAGCAGAAACTGACGTGTTCACGGGGTGAGGCCGGCGGCCGATAGTGTTCGCTCATGTTCGCCCCCCCCCTCCCCCCCCCTTCTGTTTTAAAAATAAAAGTTGCCATCCCAATCTGTCACTCCCCTTTCTCCCGGCCGGGGTGGGGCGCGCGCGGGGGCGGCGGGTGTGCGGGATGTCTGTGGGCCCGAGAGCGATATGCCATGTCCGCCTTGCATTTGTTTCATTACATCGAAGGCTAATATCAAAATAAAAAGAAAAGGCCGCCCTTTTTGATAGAGAAGCACTGTCCCCCACGCCCGTTCCCCGACGGCTTCCGGGTGTGCCACGCCTAGGCAAGCCGTGCGCTTTCCCCGACTTGCACGCTGGCCCCGCCGCCTACGTTCGCCGCAAGCTGCACGCCTTGATCCCCGCGACGCCTCACCGAGCCCGCCCCGCCCGCACCACTCCCGCCGTGCAATGGCCGATGCGCCGCCCGAGCGGCTGTACCCCTTGGCCTCACACCGCCTGCTCCCTCCCGCTCCCCTACCCGTCGGATCGCACAGAGGGCCCCCTCGGAGCAGCCCACACACAATCACGCATCGGCAGATTGAGTGCCTGAGTCAGGCAGACAGCACAGACAAGAGGAGAGAGAGGAGAGAGAGAGAGAGAGAGAGGAGAGAGGAGAGGGTGAGGGTGTGAACACACGTGAGGAGTGGGGGAGGGTGTCTGTGGTGGGTTGTAGTCATACTACGTGGTTACAACCACGCGCCCCTCAGGAGCTTAAGGTAGAGCTGAGCGTCCAAGACGCCTCGGTGCCACCCACCGGCGTGAGACCATCCTCTCTCTCTCTCTCTCTCTCTCTCGGCACTTCCCCTCTGCGTCCGTGTACTGGCCCTTGACAGCCTCAACCGTCCCGGTCCCCGTCCGCGGATCCCACCGTCCCACCCTCCCACCCCTGTCCCCGCCCTCCACGCCCAGAACCGTCTCGCGGGCGCGTGGCAGCGTGTTGCCGCAAGCGACGAACGCCCCCATGCGCCCCGCCCCCGAGGGGTCCGACGGCACACCGGCAAAGATCACACCGGCAAAGATCTTCGCGTCGCCGATGCATGGCAGGAAATGCAAGGAATTAAGCTACATCACCTCGTCGAAGGCAGCGTCGCTAGCACTGGGCACAACGTCAGCAGCGTGATAGTTACGATAATATTGACTGCAAGCCCGCGGCCGACCGACCCGAACACTGAGATGCTCCAGGAGGCGCTGACGTCAACGCGTCGTGTGCTCTACCCTCGTAACTCTCCGCAAGCAACACTGCACGTGCTTTTTGATGGAGTCAAGAATGGTACAGCCGAGGCCGTCGCTGCTGCGTACCGCGCCAAGCGATCATGGGCCGACATACACGTCCCTGCCACCTTTGGCGGGAGCGTCGTTCATAGCGAGTCGTGGCTGCACAAGCGCGGTCTGCTGGCTTTCTTCCTCAACCACCAGGCGCATGCTCGGCGGGCGACGCCGCTGCTCTTCGTGCTCGAGGAGGACTCAGGGGTGATGGCGCCGATCAGCGTTAGCATCGTGCACCGCGCATTGCTTGTGTGGGCAAGGCCACATGCTCCCCAGCCGCCGTGTGCGTCCGCCGCCTTGCAAGCTCAGCAGCAGCGCGTCGAGCATGTGCGGCTGAACTGGTACGACGACTGCGTCGTGCCGCGCGGGAGTAACGACACGTTCATGACACGAGCTGTGCCCGGCAACAGCGTACAGCGTATGCACGTGTTCGACTACCCGTGCACGCGGCACAGATGCAGCTCGCTCCTCCACCGCACCTTTTTCTGGTCCGATCGGCCGCACTGGGCCACGTGGGGGCACTACTTGCGCGTGCTCGCTCGCACCGCGCACAGCGGCAAGGGCACACTCGAGACGCTACTCGAGCGAGAATCGGGTGGGTTCGCTGCCTCTTCACCAGGGGCGGAGTGTCGCAGCTCCGGCTGCTGGGTGTACGGTGCGAGGGGAGAGATGCGGCGTGACCTGCACCTGTCCACGAGCCGCTCGTATAATCGAGACGTATGACGCAGAGGCTGCTGGCTGGCCGTCTTCACGTCCCAAGTACGCCGGCGCCGGCCACTCCAAGCTCAAGCAAGACCACCGCACTTACCCGCGCCACACGTCGACCACCGGACCACCACACGTTACACGATGGGAGACGGTGTTTGGGCTGGGTCCTAAAAAAGGTTCCTCTGCGTGAGCCGCACGGCGCCTATATCGCCCTCCAAGGCTCCTCCGTCTCCGCCCGCCCGTCGGAGATATCCGGCATGGGTCGAGCCCGAACCAAGGGGAAGCGGAAGTACACGTTCGTCACAGACGACGTCCTTGCAGAGCACCAGGCGAAGCACACCGCCGCGCGGGAGACGTTTGTGGAGAAGACCAACATCGCACTGTGTGCTCTAAGTGGCTGAAAACATAATCAATTGTTTTTTGAGCCCCTGCGCCCTCGGGACGCGCACCGCGCTACTGCTCCCGCGCCAGGGGTGTAAGGGAACACACTAGGGCACACCAGGGCCGGTCTAGCCAGCCCTATCCCGCCCACAGCCTTCGAAAACGCACAAAAGTCGCACACCGCCGGAGCCGCGGCGAATCGCTAACGCAAAGTTGCGCCGAGATTGTCGCCTCCTCGCGCGGCAGCGTGTACGGCTCACCGCAAAGGTGTACGGCAACTTTGCGGTTGAGCCTTCTCGGACTATCTCGGCGCATCTCGGACAATCTCGGCGCATCTCGGACAATCTCGGCGCATCTCGGCGCATCTCGAGCAGGCGCTCGTCTTCTTCCGCGACGTGACCACCTTCCGCACCCTGCTCGCGGTGCTGGTGGGCCAGACGGCGACCATGGCGCCGCTGCTGCCGCGCGTGGTCGCCGAGCTGGTCGGGCCGCTCGAGCTGCTCGAGTTCGGGGGCCACTTCGTCTTGCTCGGCCTCTACACGCTGCTGCGTTCGGCGGCCGAGGCGGGCTGCTCGCGCGGCGGCCGCAACAGCGACTTCTTCGTCGTGTCAGCCCTCGACGTGCTCGCGTTTGGAAGCGGCCTCGAGGCGGCGGAGGCGGAGGCGGAGGCGGCGGCGGGGAGAGAGGTGGAGGTGGAGGAGGAAGACACGCCGTGGTGGAGGCGGCCGCCGCGGACGTGGCCGCCGCGGATCGACGACTTTCAGCTCGTCGTCGGCGACGTGGTTGCGTCGGCCGCGGCGCCGGTGCTCCCTCCGCGATTCCACTGTTGCTCTGTCGAGATCTGTGCATCTCCAAGTTCCGCGGCTGTGGCCAAGCTGCTCCGAGCTGAACGCCTCGTGCCTGCCTTCTCTACTGAAGCCGCATCTTCCGATGGTAAAGCAGAACTGCACCCCCTTCCCAATCCGGTCGTCAAAAATGGTTGACATCGATGAGATGCCGGATGAGGCGCCTTGTTGCCGATCTGAAGCTTACGAGTTCGCTCGCGAGCAACAGCAAGGGCAAGGATGGAGAGGGTGAAATTCGGCTCGGCTGGAAGGGGGCCTATGTGCGCTTTGGCAACACGGAGACCGGGCTGCTCAAGTTGGTCAAAGGGCGCGGCAAGTGGTCTCCGTCGGAAGCGACGGCAGCGGCGGTGGCGGGGGAGGAGGAGGAGGCCGAGGAGGAGGGGGAGGAGGGGGAGGAGGAGGAAGCCCCCAAGGGAAAGCTCAAGGAGCAGCCTGGCGATTACCCCTTTGCGCGGCAGCAGGATTGCGATCTACGTTTGTTTGATTTTGAGGCTTTCGGAGGCTTTGGAAAGGAGGTTCGCAGCACCCTGAGGGAGGCGGCGAACCAGCTGAGCAACAAACTTTCGCACGCTCAGCACCTGGACGAGGTCACATGGACCACCAAGAACTGGCACGGGCTGCAGATGCAGCGCTTGTCTGTCGTCCTCCACACCGCCGTGGCGTGGCAGACGGTGAACGAGCTAGCGTGCGGGGAGAGCGGCATTGTGCATGGTGCGGAGTGCATTGCCGTTCTTAACGGAGTCGCTTAGGCGGCTCCGGTGGTGAGCCTGTGTGTGTGCCAGTCCGCGCCAGTCTGCGCCTTGTCGTGCCAGTGTGCTGTGAGAGAGGCTTGTATCTTAAGAATTCTGCCGGCCGCGCGAGCGGCGTCTGCTGGACAGGTCCGCCCAGGACCGCCGAAAGCATCAGCCCTGATGGCCTGCGCATCGGACGCGAGTCCGATCGCCTACTACTACTGCGAGGTCGGCGTGCGCGAGCGCCTCGCGCTCTCGCGCACGAGCCGGCCGGAGGAGCGCACGGAGGGCTCCTTCCTGCTGCAGGCCCGGTTCGAGCCGTCGGTGCTGCGGCGCCTGCCTTTGGAGGAGCGGCCTGGCGTCCGCTTCGCGCCCGAGGTGGCCATGTTCTGCTTCCCGCACGGCGTGCGCCTCGTGAACGCCTCCGTCGCCGCCGCCAACGCCATCCCGAAAGTCACGTCCTTTGTGCTGACCGCGTCGGATAAGTCGCGGATGTACGGCGCGTGCATCGTGTGGTACGAGCCGCTGCCCGACGGGGTGGTGCAGGCGTGCGTTGACGAGGTGATGCCCGAGTGCGACGGCGTCGAGCGGGCCGCGGAGAGGGCGCTGGCCGGAGAGCTGCACGCGCCAGAGGCCATCTGCTTGCTCTCGTCTGCTCCAATCTTTGAGGCGCTCAACAGCTGCTGCCGGCAGCTCTTTCGAATGCGGCTCTCTGGCGGCGACCCCGCGTCGACAGAGTACATGCTGACGGAGGCGTCGCTGCGCCCGCTGCTCACCACGCCGCTGCCAGACTACGGCGGGCGAGTCGACGTCCCGCTGGGGAACGTCTCCATCCACGTCGTCATCCCTCCGGCGAACGAGCTGCCTCACACGATGGCCGGTCGCGACTTTCTGCTGCTGTTCGAGTGCCTCGACGTCTCCTCGGTGATCGTTCTGTGGGCGCTGCTGCTGGCGGAGCAAAAGGTGCTGCTCCAGGCCGACCGCGCGGAGACGCTCTCGCTGCTCGAGGCTGTGAACGGCGTCTCTTCACAGCGAGGCGTGTGAACAGGCCGACCGCGCGGAGACGCTCTCGCTGCTCGAGGCTGTGAACGGCGTCTCTTCACAGCGAGGCGTGTGAACAGGCCCGGCAGACGCACGTGCTGACGATGGCGGCGGAGTCGCTCTGCGCTCTCCTCTTTCCGTTCTCGTGGCAGCACGTCTACATCCCGATCCTCCCCGCGTCGCTGCTCGACATTCTGCAGGCGCCGGCGCCGGTGCCTGCCTCAACTCTCGGGAGGCTGAAGGGATGCCCTGTTTTCTCTTTTTCTGCAGGCGCCGGTGCCCTTCTCTGGTCATGCCTCTCCCTGAGAACGCACACAACAGCCTCGTGTGCAATGCCCCCTGTGTTCCGCGAGTGCGTGTGCCCCGTCGTCCGTGCCAGGACGTGTGTCCCACTGACTGACGGACTGCGTGCGAGGACGTGTGTAACACTGACTGACCCACTGCGTGCGAGGGACGTGTGTACCACTGACTGACTCACTGTACTCATCAGCAGCGTGTGTGTGTGCGTGTGGGACCGTCGTCCATTGCTAGGACGTGTGTAGCACTGACTGGCTCACTGCAGGCGCCGGTGCCCTTTCTGATCGGAATCGACGAAGAGGTGCTGGGCATGGCGGAGCAGGGGGGGCTGGTGCCGGACGACGTCGTGCAGGTCGACCTCTCTAACTGTTGATGATTAGTCCTCAGTTAGTAAGTATCAGTTATCAATGACGACGGCGTGCAGGTCGACCTCGACGCCAGCTCTGAACTACTGATGATTAGCTATTAGTCATTAGTTATTGTGAACGACGGGTGTCGTGCAGGTCGACCTCGACGCCAGCTCTGAACTACTGATGATTAGCTATTAGTCATTAGTTATTGTGAACGACGGGTGTCGTGCAGGTCGACCTCGACGCCAGCTCGATAGTCTGCGACCCTGACGTTGCGCGCGCGATCCGGCTGCCGCAGAAGCAGTACCACAAGCTGTACAAGGCCCTCGCGCCCTTTTGCCGCGCGAGCGGCCGCCAGTCGCAGGACACGGAGGGCGGCGCCGAGGGCGGCGACGGAGGGAGCGTGCGGGGCAGCAGCGGCGGCGGGGGCGGCGGGGGAGGAGGGGGGGGAGGGGGAGGCGGCGGCAGTGGCCGTGGGCGACGCATGGCCACCGCTTTCTCCATGGCGCCGCCTCCAGACATGGCACTCGAGACTCCGGCCGGATCGCTGGCGGAGATGAGCGAGGGTGAGGTTGCCGCCGCGGTCAGCCGCATCAAGGCCGGCTTCCTCCGCTTCTTTGTCTCGATGATGGTCCGCTACCAGGAGCCTGCTACCCGTGCCCTCGCCATCTCTCCCCATCTCTCCCCATCTCTCCCCCTCATCTCGCCACCAGGAGCTCCTCATCGTGCCGTCCTCCACCATCAAGCAGCCCGCGGCCGTCGACTTCTTCGACGAGCGCCGCTGGCGGGCCTTAGAAGCGGACTCTGTCCCCGTATCTCCCCCTGTATCTCCCCATATATCTCCCCATGTATCTCCCCGTATCTGGCAGCACGGACGGGCCGGGGACCCTAGAAGCGGAAGACGGGTTCTTCTATCCCAACTAGCGCTCGAGGGGACGCGTACTCAGCTCTATTCAGCGACGAGCACACTGCACAACACCGTCTTCCCGCCAGCATATCATGAGCTTGAGTGCTCACCACCGTAGGATCGCACAGTTCGGCAGCTAATTAGCTACCAATTAACTCATCATTAACTAATTACCTACTAATTACCTACTAATTACCTACTAATTACCTACTAATTACTAATTAATCGTAGGATCGCACGGTTCGGCAGCGATTCGCGCGAGTGGCTCGAGATGTTCTGCCGCTCGCAGGTCGTCACCGATATCTCCCCCACATCTCCCCCACATCTCCCCCACATCTCCCCCACATCTCCCCCACATCTCCTCCACATCTCTTCCACATCTCCCCCACATCTCCCGCTCGCAGACGTTTACGCAGTGGCTGGAGGCGCGGCTGGCGCCGTCCGCGGAGCCCGAGCTCGAGATTGTCTTCTTTAACGAGCAGATCGACGCGAAGATCATGCGCTCCACAAAGGGCCGCCTCCTCGCCAAGCACACGACGCCGCTCCTGTCGACGGGGGTGATGCCGAGCGGCGGATATGGCGGCAGCCTCGTGCCGCCGCAGGTGTGTGCGCGCGCTGTTGACCATGCTGACAGCCCATACCACCACTGCCATTGGGCATATTGATGCAGCGTCGTGCCGCCGCAGGTGCGGACCGTCTACAACGCCTCGATGATCGCGGCGAGGCCGGTGCAGGCGCAGCAGCAGGTTGCCCTCCTCCTCGTCCTCGCGTCGGGCGTGGCGCAGCGCGAGCCTGCGGAGGCTAACCCGGACCCTCACCCTCACCCTCACCCTCACCCGAACCCTAACCCCAACCCCAACCCTAACCCTGACCCGGACCCGAACCCTAACCCTAACCCTAACCCTAAACCCTAACCCGAACCCGAACCCGAACCCGAACCCGAACCCGAACCCGAACCCGAACCCTGACCCTAACCCTAACCCTAACCCTAAACCCTAACCCGAACCCGAACCCGAACCCGAACCCGAACCCTAACCCTAACCCTAACCCTAAACCCTAACCCTAACCCCTAAACCCTAACCCCTAAAACCTAATCCCTAAACCCTAACCCTAAAAAGCCTAAACCCTAACCCTTAACCCTAACCCTAAACCCTAAACCCTAACCCTAACCCTAGGCGGCCGACTTCGCCGCGCGACTCACGCAGGAGTTCTCCCGCCAGCTGCTCTGGAGCCGCGTCAACGTCGCCGCCGCCTTGCGCGTGCATGTCTGTGCGTGGCCGTCGGAGGGCGCGGAGCAGCTGGCGCCCTTTGCGGCGTACGGGCTCGACAATCTCGCGGCGCGCGAGACTGTGTGCTCGGCTTTCGCCTCCTCCCATGCTCACCCGCGGGTTGATTCACTTCTCGTAGGCTCGCGAGGCAATGTTCGACCTCACCCGCTTTGCTGCCGAGGCGGGAGGCGACGGTGGAGGAGGCGGCGGCGGAGGCGGAGGCGGAGGCGACGGAGGCGGAGGCGGAGGCGGAGGCGGAGGCGGAGGCGGAGGCGGAGGCGGAGGCGGAGGCGGCGGCGGAGGCGGAGGCGGCGGCGGCGGAGGGAGCGGCTGTGGAGAGGGCGGTGGCGGCGAGGAGGGTTGCGGGGATGGCGGCGGCGGAACCGGCGGCGGCAGCTATCATCGGCGGCTGAGCGGCGCTGTGCGGGACGCGCTGCGCGCGTTCGCCGGCGAGGACGGCTCGGGCGGCGAGTTGCCGCTCTGTGTCGTGGCGCAAGGCTTCGCTTCGGTCTTTGTTCTCGACTACTTTGCGCGCGCCCAGGCGGCGGCGGAGGAGGAGGAGGCGGCGGCGAGGACGGACATGGCATTGAGTCGCATCTCGAGCGGCGCCGGCGGCGCTGCCTGCGCGCAGACGGAGGCGGAGGCGATGGCGGGGGTGGGGGCGGAGGCGGGGGGGCAAGGGGCGGCGGCGGCGGGCGCGGGCGCGGGCGCGGGCGCGGCGGGTAGCGCGGCGGCGGGCACGACGCCGCTCGAGCGCGGGGAGACGCTCTCCTACTTGTGCACTTTGGGCTCCCCACTGCCTCTACTCGCGGCGGCGGGGGGGAGTGTGCCGGGACTGAACCAGCTGGAGGTGCCGACAGCGGCCATGCAGCGGAAGCATCCGCACCTGCGCGGCGGATGGGCGAACTTCCACCCAAAGGGCGACCCGCTCAGCTTGCCGCTCGCGCCGTGTTGCCCCGCCATCGCGCAGGAGCACGCCTTGACTGTCCGGCCGCGGCGCGACCAGCCGTTGCCCCTCGCTTGCCTCGCGGACGTCGCCGGCGTGGTGCGGCCCGTTGCGCAGGCCGTGTCGTGGGTGTGGCAGGATACCAACCGCTGAGGCGCGGCGCACTGAGCTAGCCTCGTTCGGTCGCCGCTGCATTCAGCACAGCAGCACACTCTCACTGTCCGTGGAGGGTGGGTGGCGCAGCGATCAGGTGCTTCCCGCCCACTTTCTGTCTATGTGGAATGCGTACCGATGCCCTGATGAGCTCTCGTCTCTACTTGGTGTATAAACGTGCAACGAAAATCCCATTCCTCCGTCGGCTTCCTGCTCGTGTGCCGTGTATAAAGCCGTAACATAAAGCCGTATGGTTAAAGGGTGTGGATGCTGGGTTGAACAAAATCGGAAAAGAAAGAAAGAAAACAGACAACCCAAGGGAGGGATGGGAGGACGGCACGCCGCCACCACACAGGGATTTTAAGGAGAGGGGTGTGATGCGCTAGTCGTCTTTTCTTTTCGCAGCAGCGTCACGCCAGCGGTGCCGGGGCAGAGGCCCAGGGCCGCCTGGGCGATATGGAGCAGAGCAAGCAGCCCCATGGCGCACGCTCCCATCCCTGTAATAGTCATCGCCAAAACGCGAATCCCGCCGATTTTTGTTTATACTAGCAGAACTTGCGCGCACGCGCGCCATAATTGTTTTTCTATCTGCAACAACAGCCGAGAATGCAATGTCTTTGTTGTCTCTGTAACGAAGGGCCCGCCGCTCCGCCTGACGCCTGGCCCTCTCGGCAGAGCGACAGTGCGATCAGTGCGAGCACCGGGCACAGACAGAGAAGGGCGCTGCAGAAGCGGTTGGAGAGGCAGCCGGCGCACGAGGAGAGGCAGCCGATGGAGCCGACGAGGCGAGTAGACACGAGTTGACCATTCTGCGGGGGGGGGGGGGGGGGGGCGCAAGCGTCGCCACTGCTACTCCCCACCACTGCTACTCTGTACTGCATGCAACTCATGGCACTCCCATCGACCCTCATGACCTCCTGCGGTCTCTGAGATGGACACCAGTGGGTGTGGGACCACAGCCAGGATACACTCGAAGGCTGGGTAAGCAGTAGAGGTCGTTACTCGACGCGTCCCACGTGGTATGTGTCGCTGTCGGCACGCTGTCGACAGGACGTCGAGCGACACCGGTGGCAGTGCCACCCAGGAGTGGTCGGGCGGTCTCCCGTCATGAGAGAGTCACCATGTGATCCGTATGATGATTCCTGACAACCGCCTCAGTCAACTTTTGTCACAGTTCCCGCTCTGAGAGGAGCTGCGGGTCAGTTCGACAGCTGGAGCTGTGTCGCCGGCGTGCGGCGGCCTGCCTCCGGAGGTGCCTCTGAGGTGGACATTTTTTGGTCACCGTGAGAGAACGCGTTCGATTTTTTACTCCGGAACTTCAACTCTGCACGCGCACCGGCCAGGGCTACAATAGTGCCAGTGAGGCGGAGGCGCGAGTCGGAAGGCCGCGACCGTCAAGCTAGCCGTCAAGTGTTCCCGTCATTTTCCTACAATCGCTGTGAACCCAGCCACGTAAGTGCGTGTCGGGGGTGTGTCAGTGAGGGGCGGCGGAGGGCGGGGGGGGGCAAAGGCGGATAGAGGGAGTTTCGCTTTGGCCTTTGAATTGCACATGATACACATGTAGCCGTATCGCGGTGCATTATTCGGCTCTATGATGCGCGCTGCTAGACGCGACAAGTGCGCTGCGCAATCGTGTCACCGCACTCTGCTAGAAGCCCTCTGCGTACAGAACAGCGTGGTGGAAGGACCTTAGGGCCGCGAGCACCCGCTACGGCGGCATACGCAGGGGCCGCCTGCTCTACGCAGGGGCCGCCTGCTCGGCCTTCTCCTCGCCGCCGCTGCCGCCGTCCTTGTCGTCGTCGTCCTCGCCCGACGTGAAGCGAGACACGATGTTCTCGTCGACCCAGGGCGTCGTCGACAGCGCGAGGCCGATCCGCAGCGGAACGGCGAAGCGAGCCACGTTGACGAGCGCGAACGCCGACGCTCCGACCTTGGCCTGGTCGTCGGGGTTGCTGAGGTCGGGCCAGCCACCCGTCGCCTGGTAGTACGTGACTGCCGCGATGCCTCCAGCGCCAATCCAGAAGATCCACTCCCAGATGACGTAGGAGACGATGCCCGCGCGGCCGGCGCACTTGATCTGCTCCATCAGGTCCTCGCCCTCCTCCGGCACCACGCACTCGTCCTCCGTCTTCACGCCGAGTTTTACGAGCAGTTTATCGGCAGCCGTCAGCTTCTTTTCGGAAAGCACGACGGGCTCTGGCATCGCGTCCTCGATCTCGTCGGTCAGGACTGCAGCTTCGATCTCCTCCGCGATCTGGTCCCGCTTGAACGGCGAGATGACGCGATTGCTCACGAATCGCTGCACACGGCCAAGCACGAGCTGCGGCGGCAGCGAGCGGTGCAGCGGCGTGCGAGCGCCAGCGCCGCTGAAGCCAGTCGGATTGCGAGCGCCGACGCTGAAGCCGGCGGCCGGAGAGGCGACGGCCGCGAGCAACGCAAAAAGACCGGACTTCATTAAAATGGTTGGGCAGGTGTGAACAACACCTCCTGAGCACGGCGCGCGCCCGGGGGGGGGGGGGGGGGGGCAGGCGCCTGTTGATGGGTCCAGGTGATAGCCCTGGGTGGGCAATCCATACGCCTAGTTGGACCTCAGATCGCACGACCGCGTCCCGGTGCTCTGCCGTCGGATTTGTGACGCCGCCGCACCCCCCCCATCGACCAACCGCCTCGGCCGTACATCTACGCCCATGGCCATGCCACCGCCTCTAAGCTTGAGCACTTGAGCACTGGATAGGGTCGATTCCGACATGGTACAGGGACCACCTCGATCGTCTCGC
>NW_005198244.1:550680-557720 GCF_000372725.1 Emiliania huxleyi CCMP1516 | reverse complement strand
CAAGGAGGAGATAAATGTCACCTCGACTCCAGGTCCTGCGGGGAACTCATCCGAGATGAGGGAGAATCAAGAAGACGAACGCACGGAGTGGGCAGAAAGAGAAGACTGAGAACTCAAGAAACTTATGGCAAGTGAAAGCGACAGGAGTCATACGGAACGCCCCCCCCCCCCCCCCAATGAACACACACCAGCGAGGGAGGGCGAGACGATCGAGGGGTCCCGTACCATGCGGAATCGACCCTATCCCAGTGCTCAGTGCTTCTCAAAATGAACTCGGGGGCACAGGACGCGGTACAAACGGGATACACCAAACGGCACGGGCTGCCTGCACGGCGTTCACTCGACAGTGCGTTGTGGAGCTGGGGACCCTTGGTCGCAGGAAGGGAGCGGACGGGACACGTTTGGCCAAATTTAGCGCGGAAGATCGGCACATTGGAGATGGGCCTCTGCGGCTGCGGAGGCCCTTCGGGGCCAGACTGGTCCAAGGCGGAGCTGCCGCCTGGCGTGGTGGTGCGAAAGGAGATCCGGTCCATGCCACGCGAGGAGCAGGAGCGCATCGCGCGCGCCTTCCTGAAGATGCGCGAAAACATCGGTGGGAGCGGTACATCTCCGTATTTCAAGATGGCTGTGATTCATGGAGGAATGCCTCCGCTCTCCACCAAGAAATACCCCGAGTATTGCGCGCACCGGCGTACCTGTTTTGCGCCTTGGCACCGCCCTTACGTGCTCGAATTCGAGCGAATGCTGAGGCGAGCCGACTTGGCGCTCGGAGGCGATGGCAACATTGGCCTACCATACTGGGACTGGACGCGCTACGAGGTGAACGGCGAGGTCTTTCCAAGGATCATCCGCGACGAGCTGACCGTCGATTTTCCGAGCAGCTTCTTCCCGATAAAGCCAAGCCCTGCCTTTGCGCCGCTGGCCACGCTACCGTCTGACGCGTCGCTCAAAGCTGCATTCGAGGCATCTGGCCTCGATGAACTTGCCTTCTTGAGTCTCCGCTCGTCGCAATTCCTCAACTTTGCGTGCACCGCGTCACAGACTGCGCGGTACCCCTCGGTCGAAGCGCCGCACAACACGATCCACGGGTACGTCGGCGGAATCATGGGCACCTTTCAGTCAGCCTTTCACCCGGTGTTTTGGATGCACCACTGCAACGTGGACCGGCTGTTTGAGACCTACCTGCAATTGAACCCCGACAGTTGGGTTGACTTCCAACAGGCACAGGCAAAGTTCGACCCCGGAGGGGCAAAGGGCTATCCCAATGGCCCCGCCGGGCCCTTCAAGCCCTTCGTCAACCACCTCACAGGCGAGGCCTTCAACGCTGCTGACTGCTTCACGAATACAGAGCCTTTTGGTTTCCTATACGACGCGTTACTTCCGGTGCCTCCTCCACAGATGCGCGAGCCGCCGTGGCTCGCAACCTTCTGGGATGTGAACGTGCTTGCCGTCGGCCAGCCGTGCCTCCTCCACGTGTACGTTGCTGCGAAGGGGTCGGCGTG
Organism: Emiliania huxleyi CCMP1516; assembly: GCF_000372725.1. Lineage (NCBI taxonomy): Eukaryota > Haptophyta > Isochrysidales > Noelaerhabdaceae > Emiliania > Emiliania huxleyi. The sequence continues at coordinate 556,218 of NW_005198244.1, read as the reverse complement.
GGAGCGACCACCGAGCGACTCGCGGGACGACCTCGTGACTCCTGACTCGTTCGCAGGGAGCGCCGGCGTCTTTTTCCTCAACTCGCCCGCCGGCTGCGAGAACTGCCGAGTGAACAAGACGTTTGACGTTTACGTCGACGTCACGCCGGCCCTGCGCCGAAACAACATCATGCCTCGCAACGCGGACATCCACGTGCTCGTCGAGTCCGCCGACGGGACTGTCTCTCCGATCGAGCAGACGACGCTCCCGCCGCCGCAGCTCAACGGTCCGCGCCTCACGACGGTCGGCATCGCGGAGAGCAACCTGCACGCCGACGACGGCTACATCACCTCACTGCAGCAGGTGCTGATTGCGGGGTGCTTCCTCTCGGGCGAGCCGAGTGGGGTGTACGACGACCAAACGGTCGCCGCGGTCAAGCGCTTTCAGGAGGCCGCTGGCCTTGAGGTCGACGGACTCCTAGACTCCGCGACGCGCGACGTCATGTTGTACGGGCTCATCCTCTCAAATGACCACTCTGAGGAGCCCGGCACCCGCCTGGCATCGGTGAAGCCCGGCGAGGTCACCAAGTGGACTCTCGTGGCTAGCACCGTTCCGTCGCGCCTCCGGAAGCCGGCGCTCCTGGCGGACCTGAGGAAGGCCTTTGCCCTATGGGGCGAGGCCACGGAAGTCAGATTCGAGTACGTCGAGCCCGAGGCGGCCTCGCGCCCCCCGCCCGGCCCGTCACAAGCCCTGCGCCTGAACCACGACACGATCACCGTCAGCTTCGACAGAAAGTCGAAGTCCGACCCGGGGGCGTTCGATGGGCCCGGTGGCCAGCTGGCGCATGCCACCGCGGATAGCATCGTCTTCGATCCGGACGAGCTCTGGGATACCTCCGACGCGCACTCGGAGCGGAAGGTGACGAGAGGGTGGGACGAGGTCCACTACCAGATCCTCAACGTCGCGCTGCACGAGATTGGGCACTGCATCGGCCTGTCTCACTCTGAGCATCCGGGGGACATCATGTTGCCCTTCTACTCACCGGACAGGACGGTCCTCTCGGAGAACGACATACTGAGAGCTCGCATGGAGCTCGGTTTGGTCCCGTCGGCTAGAGAGTCGAACTAGGAAGGGCAAACAATCAGTGCCTGTGGGGCTTGTCGGTCTGGGGGGGGGGTGGGGGGCAAATGTCCCCTCTGACAGCGCGCCAAGGGATGGAAAATAATGATATAGCTTGATGATAGAATACACACACTCCTAGACATACGTAGCGAATGGGTCCGGCTCTCGCCTGCGATGCGCGGCACACTTTCGCAAGCCAGGCCTGCCGCGGGCGAGCAGAGCCAGAGGCACTCGGCAGGAGGTTGCATAGGAGATGGCCCCGACGAGAATAAGCGCGAGGATGCCGAGCTCGGCCCAGCGGCTCGCGATTGTCATCTCGCGATTCGTGCGACCAATGACTTGCGCAGTCCCAGCAGCTGGTGCATGCGGTCTGATGGTGGTGGGCGGCGTAGGTGGCAGCGCCAAAGGGCTCAGCGGTGTCGACGGCGACGGAGATCCACTGGCAGCTATAACATCGGATGCGGTGGCGTATCCTGCTGCAACGCCTGCACGCAGGGTCAGGGCAGATGATGAGCACAAGCGCGTCGCCCGCGGGAGGTTGCTCACAGTCGTGGCGCGCCCTCCGCCCAGTGCTCAAACGGCAGGCCGGGCTTGACGAATCCGTTCCTGGCACGCGGCAGAGCAAAGGGGCGCGCTCAAAGCTGAGGGGGAGCTGACGACGTCATGCACTGGCGTGTCACTACATCTGTGGAGCTGCGCACTGACACACACACACACACACACACACACACACACACACACACACACACACACACACACACACACACACACACACACACACACACACACACACACACACACACACACACACACACACACACACACACACACACACACACACACACACACACACACACACACCTATGGAGCTCAGCTGCCAGAGCATGCGCAGTTGAGACAGCAGCCATGACCGATCCGCCTTGACCTATGGCAACTTTTTGGGGCTCTCTCACACACGCGGACAGCGCAACGCATATCTGTTCTGTCCATCGCCTGAGTACTCGACGACCGGGTTGTATGCGAGGGCGGCGACTGACGATGGACTGCGATGGATCGACTGCAGCCAGGATGTCCTGCTGTTCACTCTCTGGTAAATAGGAGGCGGCGGCCAGAGCGACTGTGATTGGCACGATGAGCTTCTCCTCGGGAGCGGCGGCGGCCCGCGACGGAGCGGCCAGCGTCGAGAGGGCGAGCGACAGCATCTCAGGAGGGCCGCCAGAAGGGCGTGCAGCTTATCTCCTAGGTTAGGCCAAAGTCGGCGGCCCGATACATTTTTTTCTTTTTCCTGGACTGGCAAGGGGCGCGCGGAGACGGCGGGATGCCCGAAAGCGATGCGATGCGTCATGTAACAAGAAAGAAAAGAATTCCGCAGTTATGGGAGGACAGCACGCCGCCACCACTCATGTGTGTGTCCGCGGAAAAGAGTTCTTTATAAAGCGACCGTTACTGTTTCGGACAAACACGCGTTCCTACACCGCGGCCGCTCATACATGGCGCACATCCCGGCCGTTGGCGACGCGCCAGGCGCTTCTTCGTTGTCGGAAGACCCGGGAGCTACCCCGAGCACGTCGGACTCTTCGCATGAGCTAAGGACGTTTGGAAGGGCCGCGGCTCGTGACCCCAGGCGCCGCCTACCCATCGGTCCCCTCTCTCGCCGCCGTCCCTAACATCCCACTGATCTGCCGTCAATCCACAGCACGGTGGTACCCCCGCGCATGTCAGCCACCGCCGCTCGTATCACCTGCCTCGCTGAGCGCAATGCTTTCCGCAGGGACTCGGTCGCCGGAGTGATGGATGTCGCACCAAAGTCTGAGCTGCTCGAGCGGGCGGAGGAGCGGCGCGAGGCGACCTACCTGTCGCGGCAGCGCGAGCCTCTGGGCGCGTCGTACGTTCGCGGGCACGCCATCCCGCCGCAACTCTTGGAGACTGGCTTTGGGAAACCTGGCGAGGTGACCTCCACGAGCCTTCCCCGCGGCCGAGTCCCTGTGGCACGCGTGCCAGAGACTGCCCTTCCCCTCCCATAGGTGAAGGCAACCGTCTCCCAAACCAAGGAGCTGTTTGCGCTCCCGGACGAGCGCACTCCAGCTCAACACGCGGCGTACGTCAAGTCGCACGGTAGCTACGCGCCGGGCGAGCAGATACGGCGCAACTACAGCTGGAAGACCCGCGAAGGAGCCATCGAAAACCCGTGGGAGTATGGCTGGGGCGGCCAGTCGGAAAAACCGGAGTTGAATCAAGTGGGCAAGGCGCTCTCGGGGGAGGGCTACGGCTCGACGGAGGGTGGAGCCTCCAACCCTCAGATGCGGGCCTACATTGAGCAGAGGCGGCACGCGCTCGGCAAGCCGCGTGCGCTTGGCCACGACAACACCGCGTCGAGCATCGAGGCCTGGCCTGCTGAGGCGAGGAGCGCAGCTGAGTCGGGTCCCTTCACCGCCAGGTGCTGATAGGTCTTTGGCAAGTCGTCGAGCACGGAGCCGCAGTGGGGAACCCGCGAGTGCATGGGAAACTACACCGCCGAGCAGCAGGCGCCCGACGCAGACCTCGGCCGCTCGATCCGCCCCGGATGGCGGAACGTCTCGGACGATCCGGAGCGCTCCTTTGGTGCGTTAGAGTCCCAACTCATCCCTCGCCTCGCCTCGCCTCGCCTCGCCTCTGTCTGAGAAGAGAAGTCACACGTCCCCACTGCAGGCTTGCCCATGGTGCGCACCGACAAGCCGATGCCGCATGTACGCGGCGTAGCAGACTACCAAAATTATGGCGATGAGCCGGGAGCGCGGGCAGTGCTCAACCCGCCCTCCTACTCGGAGCTTGGCGTCGAACCAGCCGACTTCGCGACGCCGCTGCCCCTCCCAGCCCTCGTCAACATCTTTGCCCGAGCCGGCCTCGCGGAGGCGCTGACGCAGCTAGTCCGCTGTCACTGGCTAGCACCGAACTCGGACTCACCGTCCCTGGCCACCTTCCCTGGCCATGCTCTGTCAGGCGGCCGCTGTCGAGCAGGCCTTCCACGAGGCGGGCGGCGGCGAGCTGGGTCTGTCGGTCATTGAGTTGCGAAGGGCCCTTGGCGTGTGATCTGTGATCTGTGTCGCTGTCGGAATCCAATTGTTACATCTTGGTTCCAAGGTCCAATGGGCTTGTGAGCTTGTTGGGACATGCATATGTTCGAACCTGACTTGGGTTTATAGCCCCCTTCCCCCCTCCCCCCCCCAAATGTCTATGAACCGGTTTATGTCCGTCTCCTGGGGGAGGGGAGGTAACCGCTAACCCCAATCGCCCAATCATATCCTTCTGCGCCCCGCGTCGGGTCGCGCGCACGTGCTTGTCCACGCTATGGGTATGGCAGCCAACGCCTCACCGCCGTGCCAGTGCCTCGAGGCGACATAATGTCGAGCCCCGTCGAGTCGCGCGGAGGCGGCGACGCCGTCGCCGCCTAAGCGGCAAGATGTCACGGGTGTGGGGTAAGGCAGGGGGGGGGGGGGGGGGGAGGACATCACGTCAGCGGTGACAGGAGCCCTGCACGGCATTCGAGAGTGCGTACTCTTGCGGGGGCGGTGCCGTGCGTGTGTCGCCGTGTGGCCGCCAAATGCTAAACAGAGGTCTGAGCTGGTGTGGGGGGGGTTTGCGTGGAGTGGACTGGTGTATGGCGCGCTTTTCAACCGTGTCTCTGTCTCTCACGCGGAGCGTGAGTTCCCTTGTGCCCAGTCCCTGTGTGTGGAGTGAAGCCGCGTCCCCTGTCGCTAGTCGCTAGTCGCTTGGAGACGGGTCCGATCTTGAAGGCTGCCTAAACAACTACTGGAGCGGTCTATCCTGCTGAAGCTGCTGGTGCTGCGAGGTCAGCCGCTTTTTTTCACAGGATTTTCCTGTGAAGAGAGACGTAGGGAAACAGATCTTTCAAACTCGGTGTCGAACCACCAGCCCGACGCTCACTACAAGTGCCCGAAGCCGAGCCTTGCCGGCGTGGCGTCGTCGTTGAAGGCGGCGAGGAGCTCCGCGGCGGAGCGGGTGCCTAAACTCATGGATAGTTATCCGGTGGCGATGAGAACTAAGATAGCTGATCGCCGTCCGTGCCGCAGCGAGCGCCAAGCGTGCCGCCTCTAGAGGGTCCCAGGCCGCGGGGCGACGCCGCCACCAGCGCCATCGCCGCGGCCGACTGAGAACCCCCCCGCGCCGCCGCCGCCGCCGCCACCCTCGCCCTCGCCCCCGCCCCCGCCCCCGGGTATGCCCCCGGGTAGGCGAGCGGCGGCACGGACGGAGGCGCCTGCGGCTGCAGCGACGGCACCCTTTGGCCAAAGGTGTCCCGTTTCTGGTCCTTGCCCAGCGGCGGCGGCGCCCGGACAGGCGGCGGCTGGGCAGGCTTTGGCGGCGGCGGCGGCGGCGGCGGTGGAGCCTGTGACTGCGTCGTCTTCTTGGCGCGCTCAGGCCGCTCAGATCGAGCCTCA
>NW_005198244.1:540758-550153 GCF_000372725.1 Emiliania huxleyi CCMP1516 | reverse complement strand
GGGAAAGGGGAATGGGAGGGAGGAGAGCGAGGGACCGGCGCGCTACAGCGAGCGGTACAGCGCTTGTCAGTGCGTGTGGGTGCGTGTGTGGCGTGTGAGAGTGTCCAGTCCAGAGCCCCTGGCGTGCTACCTTGCCCTTGACGTTGAGCGGCGGTCGCTCCGTGAGGTCGAACTGGCCGCGCACATGCTTGAACGTGGCCTTGGAGAGGCAGACGCGCCCAGGCGCCGACATGCCTGCGGCGTGAAAGCCGCTGCCGGGGTGAGTGACGGGTCCGAGCAGTGTCCTCGGAGCACCGCGTGAGAGCCGGGGCTGCGAGTAGAGCGACTGCAGCTCGGACGACAGCGGGACGGCAGCGTGCGTGCGTGCGCCCGCCCCCCCCCCCCCCCCCCGTCGAGTGCTTTCGGCTACAAGAGACGGCAGCGATGCCGCCTCTCCCGCATCTATAGGCCGGCGTGCCACACATGCGGGCGGCCATATCTCCCCATATCTCCCCATATCTCCCGCATCTATAGGCCGGCGTGCCACACATGCGGGCGGCGGTGTTGACGGCGTCTCCGACAAGGTCGTACCTGTTCACGGCGCAGAGGTGTGAAGAGGCGCCGTTCTGGGCCGACGGCGCGGCGGCGCGCGCGAGGGTGCGTAACTGGTACTTTCGGTGGCCGATGATGCCCGCGATTGCAGAGCCAGAGTGGACGCCGATCTGCACCGAGAGCGGCGCGGAGCCGGGCGGGCGCTCGGCGTTGACGACGTCCATGACGTGCACCTGCGGACGCGTGTCGCCATATCTCCCCATATCTCCCCATATCTCCCCATATCTCCCCATATCTCCATGACGTGCACCTGCGGACGCGTGTCGCCATATCTCCCCATATCTCCCCATATCTCCCCATATCTCCATGACGTGCACCTGCGGACGCGTGTGACCAGTGGTGGGTGGAGAGAAGGGGGGGGGGTCCGCGGTCCGTGGAAAAGGGGGGGAGGGGGGTCCGCGTCAATTGGTCCGCGTTCAGCCGGCTGAGTGAGTGCAGAGAAGGGACGGACCGCTGCGGGAGGCGCCTTGAGGTGTCTCGGAGGTGTCTCGGAGGTGTCTCGGAGGTGTCTCTGAGGTGTCTCGGAGGTGTCTCTGAGGTGTCTCGGAGGTGTCTCGGAGGTGTCTCGGAGGTGTCTCGGAGGTGTCTCGGAGGTGTCTCGAAAGTGGCTTGGAGGTGGTTCGGAGGGGCTCGTGGGACGTCGCGCACCATCGCGACGGCGAGCGCGCACGTGCCGAGCGCGCGCTGCTGCGGCGATCCGAGCAGCTCGGGGTCCTGCTCACAGCTCGAGGTGTGAAGAGACGCTGTTCACAGCTTGTTTGCCGATCCGAGCAGCTCGGGGTCCTGCTCACAGCTCGAGGTGTGAAGAGACGCTGTTCACAGCTTGTTTGCCGATCCGAGCAGCTCGGGGTCCTGCTCACAGCTCGAGGTGTGAAGAGACGCTGTTCACAGCTTGTTTGGCGATCCGAGCAGCTCGGGGTCCTGCTCACAGCTCGAGGTGTGAAGAGACGCTGTTCACAGCTTGTTTGCCGATCCGAGCAGCTCGGGGTCCTGCTCACAGCTCGAGGTGTGAAGAGACGCTGTTCACAGCTTGTTTGCCGATCCGAGCAGCTCGGGCTCCGGAAGGCCGGCGGCAACCATGTAGGACTCGTTGACGGTCTTGCGCACCTTTTGCACGTTAAACGTCTCCGTCAGGCGGTCGAAGCGGTCAAAGATGGACTGGAGGAGCAGCAGGATCGTGCGGGGCCGCTGCAGGCGGTCGCCAACGAGCTCCGCCAGCCCGACCACCTATCCACAGCAGTGGGTGTGAAGAGACGCTGTTCACGCCAACGAGCGGCAGCCAGCCCGACCACCTATCCACAGCAGTGGGTGTGTGAAGAGACGCTGTTCACGCCAACGAGCTCTGCCAGCCCGACCACCTATCCACAGCAGTGGGTGTGTGAAGAGACGCTGTTCACGCCAACGAGCGGCAGCCAGCCCGACCACCTATCCACAGCAGTGGGTGTGAAGAGACGCTGTTCACGCCAACGAGCGGCAGCCAGCCCGACCACCTTGGCGAACAGGAAGGAGCACCCCCATATATCTCCCCATATCTCCCCATATCTCCCCATATCTCCCCACCTTGGCGAACAGGAAGGAGCACCCCCATATATCTCCCCATATCTCCCCATATCTCCCCATATCTCCCCACCTTGGCGAACAGGAAGGAGCACCCCCATATATCTCCCCATATCTCCCCATATCTCCCCATATCTCCCCATATCTCCCCATATCTCCCCATATCTCCCCACCTTGGCGAACAGGAAGGAGCAGCCGGTGTGCAGCTGGGCGATGCTCCGCTCGGGTCCTCCGCCGCCGCCGCCCTCGCCACCGCCCTCGCCGCCCTCGCCGTCGTACTGGAGCAGCCGCTGCTCCTGCTCTTCTATCTGGCGCAGGACCTGGGGCGGGAAGATGTTCGAGAGCAGCTGCTTGCACGCCTCCGCGTCCGAGACGATGGCCGCGGAGGAGGTCGCAGCCTGCGAGAGGTGGTGCAGGTGCGCGAGCAGGTCGAGGCGCCGCCGTCGCGCGTAGAAGAGGCCGACGAGGTGCACGGCCACCAGCCAGAGCACGAGCCACAGCCAGTCGTTCCCCTCGCACACTGTGACGTCCTCTCCCTCCCCGCTGCTGTCCCGCCGGCATATGTAGACGTTTGGAGGCGGCGAGGGCGGCGGCGGCGGCGAGGGCGGCGGCGGGACGGGCGGAGGCGACGGAGGCGACGGAGGCGACGGAGGCGAATACGGCGGTGTGGGCGGCAGCGAGGGCGGCGCGGGCGGCGGCGGCGAGGGCGGCGGCGGAGGCGGTGCGGGCGGCACGCGGAGTGCAGATAGTCGCCGACGAGACGGCGGAGGCGAGGGCGAGGCCGAAGGCGGCGGCAGCGAGGGGGGGGGGGACGGCGGCGGAGGCAAGGGCGGGCCCGAAGGCGGCGGAGGGGGCGGCGGCGGGTGCAGCAGAGGGGGCGGCACCCACGGCGGCAGCGAGGGCGGCAGCGGGGGCGGCGGCTGCGGCGGCAGAGCCACACCTGCGATGTGGAAGTAGTACACCAGCGGCACGCCGGCGGCGGTGAGCGCGGCGGCGGCCAGGAACTGGTTGAAGCGCGGGAGCGGCAGGATGGTGTACAGGTAAAAGACGTGCAGGCAGAGGGTGGAGGTGGACCAAGCAGCGTCCGGCGCGGGCGCGCGCACGATGAGGGCGATGCCGATCAGGCAGGCGCTCGCCGCAAGAGCCTGCGAGAGCAGCTTGACTCGCGCCTAGTATCAGTCTCGGTGTTCTCATTGCTATTCTCACCAGTATGATTACGAGTATGGTTGTTCTTAGTATTGCCTCCGTCTGCGGCGTCCCCTCCTCGTCGGCTTGCCTACTCTCGGGTGCGATCTGGCGTGATCTCCCCGCCCGGCGCCGCCCCGCAGCGTGCCCTCGGGCGTGTCCCGCCTCTGGCGCGCCGCGCTGTACCTCGAGAGAAGGTACAGCAGCGCGGTGAGCGGCGTGGCGATCAGGTAGCGCACGTAGAGCAGGCTCTGCCACGACAGGCCCCAGCTCGACTCCCACAACTCCTCGAGCGTGACAAAGGTCAGCAGGGCGTCTGTGTCCGCAGCCGCCGCGACGTTCGGCGCCTCCACGTCGTCAAAGGTGAGCCAGTCGTACGGGCCGAAGACGAGCGTCGTCACCAGCAGCAGCAGCGCCGGGTGCGTCGCGAGCGCTACTTTGGTGACAGACTGCCGCTGCTGCTGTGGCACGAGCCCTCCGACATGCGGGCTCCTGTGCGCGCCCGCCGACTCCGCCGCGCCGCTGCCCGCCGCCTCCCCGTCCGGCGCCTCGTTTGACGCGGCCTCGCGCCATCCCACGGTGAGCGGCGGCGAGGCCGCGCGGCGCGAGAGCGGGTTGGAGTTGGACTCTGCGGTCGGTGCCTTGCACCCGCCAAACTCCACCACCTCTGCACGCCCAGAGGCCGACCCGGGCCCGCTCCCGGGCCTGCTGCCCGAATAGCGCGACCTTGCACCGAGTCTTGCATCCTCCGAATAGCGCGACTTGCGCGGCGACACGAGAGGCGACGGAGAGGGCTGGAGGGCTGGGGAGGCGCCGCCACCCGCGACCATCAGGTTGCCCGCCATGATGTTTGAGAAGTCAACCTTCTGCGGGTTGAGCGCCACCTCGCCTGGCAGGACCGCGGTGGGCGCGGACTTCTTCAGCTTGGCGTCGAAGCTCTCCTGGCTGCTGCCGGCGACCGAGAGAGGAGGGCTCCTGACGGAAAGGCTCTTGCCGGAGAAGCGACGCTCAGCCACGTCATGCTCCGGCGAGGAGATCATGCTGTGGCGCTTGCGGCCCCGCAGGGCGCTCACCGTCGAATGCCTCGACCCGGCGGACGAGGGCCGCGCCGCCGGCAGCGGAGGTGTGCTGGTGGCCCCGGGGGCGCGGCGGCTCTTTCTCGGCGGCGGCGAGGGCGGAGGGGAGGGCGGGGCCCCTTGCGCCGGCGGCGGCGTGGACGCAGCAAGCCGCCGCTCGGCGTCGGCACGCGCTGCTGCTGCGGCGGCGAGCGAGCGGCGCGGCGAGGGGCGGCGCGCGTCCCACCCCGGGGAGGACCCTGGGGAGGCCGCTGCGTGGTCGGTCGAGAGGAGCATGTCTTCCTGCATCGAGGAGAACATCTGGTCCAGCGTCGCCGCGCTCCGCGGCGTCGACTCAGCCGACGGCAGTGCTGACTGGCCGGCGGAGCCATCGGCGGATTCTCGGGGCGGCCGCACGGGCGAGCCGACCACGCGCCTTCGGTGCTCGCTCGCGGCAGAAGCGGCGGCCATCCGCGCCACAGTGGTGGCGACGGGCGCCACTCCAGCCTCGACCGCCGCCTGCAGCTCTTCGAGCCCCTCCCCCTCCTCCTCCTCCTCCTCCTCCTCGGACGCGTCGGACGAACGGCCGCTGACAGGGACCCCGCCGCCCGCGCCAGCCCTCACCGGGTTCTTGCCTCGGACCCTCTCGCCTAATTAATGATATGGCCGGGATCTAGCCGAGATCGAATCCATTGCCGGCCCCCTCCCCCCCGGTGCTTGCCTCGGATCCTCTTCAGCACGCTGTCGCTCCGCTCGCGCGCGGCGTCGCGGCACGGCTCGACAAAGTAGGACGCCTCGATCCCGAGCGCCTCGCGGCCTCGCGACCCGTCGTTGGTAACCGCGCGCGACAGCTCAAACTCGCCAGGGTCCAAGAGCGCCGCGGTGGCGTCCGAGATGTGGACGCGAGCGGCGCCGCCAGACTCCTCGAGCAAGACGGCGCCGTCGACCGCGGGGCCCCACATGTCGAAGTGGAACCTATGGCAGCGAGGTGCGGCCGAGGTGCAGTCGAGAGGTGGCCAGAGAGGGGTGGCCCCACATATGTCGAAGTGGAACCGGACGGTGCCGATGATGCCTCCGACCACCTCTGCCGAGTGGATGCCGATTCGCACCCCGATCCGCGTGCTGTCCTTGCCGCCGCCCTTGCCGCCCTTGCCGCCGTCGGCGTCCGTGCCGCCGCCCTTGCCGGCGGCGCCGCCCCCCCGCGGCGTCTCTAGGTCTAGCATGCGGGAGAGCTCGAGCCCCGCCTCCGCCGCCATCACGATCTCCGTCACCGCGTCGACCATCTCGAGCGCCATCGCGACGAGCGCCGCCGCGTGGTCGGGCATCGGGGAGAGGGCGCCCGCGGAGACGACATACGCGTCTCCGATGGTCTTGAGCTTGTCGGCGCCGTGTTTGTCGGCGAGGCCGTCGAAGGCCTCGAAGATGTCCGAGAGCAAGGAGAGGACCTAAGGGTAAGGTAAGGTACACTTCTCCACACACACGAGGTGGTGGGGCAAGGGCCAGGCAACCCTCGCGTCTCCACGTCTGACGACAGGAGCCCCACGGCATTCAAAGTGCAAGGGCCCAGTGCGCGTGTGTGAGCGGTGTGTGTATGTGTGTGTGTGTGTGTGTGTGTGTGTGTGTGTGTGTGTGTGTGTGTGTGTGTGTGTGTGTGTGTGTGCGCGCGTGTGTGGACCTGGTTTGGCGGGTAGCGTGCAGACAGGGCGGTGAAGCCCTCAAAGTCGGCCTGCAGCACCGAGGCGTGCGGGTAGCGCTGCACGAAGGTGACGTTGCCCGACGCGATCTGCTGGACGATCGCGGCGGGCAGCGTGTTGAGGAGGAGCCGCTGCGTGCGGTGGCGTACCTAGCGAGATGTCGGGAGATGTGGGGAGATGTGGGGAGATGTGGGGAGATGTGGCTAGATGTGGGGAGATGTGGGGAGATGTGGGGAGGGGTGGGGAGATGTGGGGAGGTGTGGGGAGATGTGGGGAGGTGTGGGGAGATGTGGGGAGGTGTGGGGAGATATACGGGGAGATATGCGGAGATATACGGGGAGATATGCGGAGATATGGCAGATGGGGAGAGATGGGGCGATGTGGGGAGCTGTGGGGAGATGTGGGGAGATGCACTTTCAGCTGCGCGTGGATCATCTCGACCGAGAGGCGCGAGAACCAGAAGTTGTCGCGGGAGAGCGTGATCTCCTGGTACGCGAGGAGCATCCCGACGACGAGCGCGCCGCCAGCCTGCGCGAGCTCCGCCCAGAGCACCTTCCTCGCCGCCTCCTCCTGCGCACCGTCGGGCGCCCAGCCGTAGAAGGCGCCCCAGCCGCCGCGGCAGAGGAAGACCGACGCGTAGACGGGGAGCGCGAGCGAGCAGCCGAGCGAGACGAAGGGCTGCGGCAGCGTGGGCACAAGGAGGGTGTGGAAGATCAGCAGCCATGCGGCGAGCCGAAACGACTCGCGCGGCGCGTTGACATCGCCGGCTGCGGCGCCGCCGCTGTACAGCTCCGCCACCGCCAGGGCGTCCGCGGCGACCGACGCGAGCACGCACGTGCTGAAGAGGGCCGATGCTGCCGCCTGCACGCGCCGTGTCGCGACGAGCTCGCCAGCGGCGCCCTCCGCAGCGTGGTCGCGGCGCCACAGCAGCCAGAAGCCGGGGAGCAGCCACACCGCCGCGCCGGCGAGCCGTGCCGAGAGGAGGAGGGGGAGGAGCCTCGCGTCGACGTCGACGTCCGGGAGGGAGTAAGCGTCGAGGAGGAGGAGGAGGGCGGTGAAGACGGCGGCGGAGAAGGCGAGGTAGAGGGCGAGGTTGAGGCCGCGCGCAAAGGCGCCCGCGCGGAAGTCGCGCTCGTACGACGCGTTTGTGAAGGCGAGCAGCCACGGGTGCCGCTCCGGCCGCATCGACATCTTGGAGCGGAGCGAGAGGGCGAGCTGGTCGAGGTTGTCCTAATAATAATAATAATAATAATAATAATAATAATAATAGCATAATAATTCAATAACAATGGTGTATATGAGAGGGCGAGCTGGTCGAGGTTGTCCTGCTTGCGCAGGACTTGCATCGCGCTGGCGTCCGCCTCCTCGCCCGCCTCGTCCGCCACCTTGGGGGGCAAAGGGGGGTGGTGGTGGTAGTGGGGTGGGGGGTGTGGGGGGGGGGGGGGGGGGGGACCCCTCGATGAGGGCCCCTTACTCTCCCCCGGGACTCGGGGGGGGCGGGGGAAAAGGTGGTGTTTCCCCCGAAACAGCCCAGGTACACCCCAGGTGCACCCCAGGGGCCGCCCAAGGGCAGCCGAGGTACAGCCGAGGTGCAGCCGAGGTGCAGCCGAGGTGCAGCCGAGGTGCAGCCGAGGTGCAGCCGAGGTGCAGCCGAGGTGCAGCCGAGGTACGACCGAGGTGCAGCCGAGGTGCAGCCGAGGTGCGGCCGAGGTACAGCCGAGGTGCAGCCGAGGTGCAGCCGAGGTGCAGCCGAGGTGCAGCCGAGGTGCAGCCGAGGTGCAGCCGAGGTGCAGCCGAGGTGCAGCCGAGGTGCAGCCGAGGTGCAGCCGAGGTGCAGCCGAGGTGCAGCCGCGCCTCCGCTTCCGTCGAACGGGTCGAGTACCACGAGCCTGCTCACAGCTAGAGGTGTGAAGAGACGCTGTTCACAGCGAGTTTGGCGTGTCAGACTCCCTCCACGAGCCTGCTCACAGCTAGAGGTGTGAAGAGACGCTCTTCACAGCGAGTTTGGCGTGTCAGACTCCCTCCACGAGCCTGCTCACAGCTGGAGGTGTGAAGAGACGCTCTTCACAGCGAGTTTGGCGTGTCAGACTCCCTCCATCAGCCTCCGCGCGACCCCGCCTTGCTGCTGCTGCTGCTCCGCCGTCCCGACCCGCCGCCGCCCGTCGGGCGGCGCGGAGGCGACGGGGAGGAGGAGCCTGTGGTACGCCAACGTGCGGGGTTATGAGCACGGCTTGAGCACGGCTTGAGGAATTGGGAATTGAGGGGGGGGGGGGGGGGGGATTATGGGGGAAGGGCGGGGGAAGAGGCGAGGGCGGCGGAGATGAGGGCGTGGGAGGCAGAGATGAGGCGAGGGGAGAGAGGCGAGGGCGAGGCAGGGCGAGGGCGTGATGGCGAGAAGGGCGAGGGCGAGAAGGGGCGCGAGGGCGAGAGGTGGCTCGGGCGTCGTGGTGTGTCGCACGCACCCCCCGCGCCCTTGATGAGCGAGCGCATCGGCTTTGAAAGCGTCGCGGTCAGGGTGTTCGAGAGGGTCCCAAAGCCGGAGCCGAGGGTGCCGCCGGACCCGACGGAGGGCGGCGTCGCCGCCGCCTGCCGAGAGGCCAGGCTGGTGCGCGAGGGGTCGGGGGACGCGTAGAAGGCGTCGCCCGCCTGGCCGCCGTCGTCGTCGCCGGCCGCCCACCCTGCCGGCCCGAGTTTCATCACCGAGAGGAGCTGCGCGGTGGTGTACGTCTCGGCCTGTGGTTGGGGGGGCCGACGAGCCACGTCCGTGCTTGCGCGCTGCCGGGTGACAGGCTGCCGGCCGGAGACGGAGCCGACCGCCATCTTGCAGCCGCCGGCGGGAAGGGTCCCACAGCCGAAGCTCCTCGGCCTCGATGCGGGCGCTTCGTCCACATAGACCCCGCTGGACCTCGCAGACGACTCGAACGACTCGGAGGGCCGCTCTGGCGTGGCCATCACTGCGAGGCGCCCGTTCTCAACCGCGGTCGCGGCTAGAAGGCGGCGCTCTCGAAGAAAGAATTTTGGAAGAAAGAATTCAATAAGCCGCGGACGGTTTTTCAGACTCGCACCACAGGAGCAGTCACACCACTCCCACTCCGGCGCCCACCCACTCCCCACCCCGACATCCCCACCCCACCCACAACTCCGCCCCACCCCGACCCGAGCAACCGCGCATCAACCTGACGCGACCCGATCCACTCGTTCTAGAGCGAGCGAGTGAATCTTTGTGGTGTGAGCTCAGCTCTGGCTGACTGTGGGTACCGCTCCATTATGCGCTGTTCATGTTGGCCTTTACGGCTTTGCCTAGTCCCTTGGA
>NW_005198244.1:539462-540658 GCF_000372725.1 Emiliania huxleyi CCMP1516 | reverse complement strand
GATCCGTCAGAAGTCCAAGGGCAGAATTGGAGCCGAAGTCAGCGAAGACGCTAAGAAGGCGTCAGTGGTGTGGGGGGAATCTGTCAAGACGGGCGAGAATCGCGAGGGTGGCCTGTCGGCAGCGGTGGTGCTGCCGTCGACGCAGCCGCCGCGCAAGCTCGTTCGGCAGGTGACGCCGCACCCCAAGAAGCAGTGAGACGCGGAGTGTGCGCCGTCGAGTCCGTTTTGCGTGAGGTCGGATAGGCAGAGTGCGGCCGACACTATGCAGAGACGGCCGGGGAAGAGGCGAGGGCGGCGGAGATGAGGGCGTGGGAGGCAGAGATGAGGCGAGGGGAGAGAGGCGAGGGCGAGGCAGGGCGAGGGCGTGATGGCGAGAACGGCGAGGGCGAGAAGGGGCGCGAGGGCGAGAGGTGGCTCGGGCGTCGTGGTGTGTCGCACGCACCCCCCGCGCCCTTGATGAGCGAGCGCATCGGCTTTGAAAGCGTCGCGGTCAGGGTGTTCGAGAGGGTCCCAAAGCCGGAGCCGAGGGTGCCGCCGGACCCGACGGAGGGCGGCGTCGCCGCCGCCTGCCGAGAGGCCAGGCTGGTGCGCGAGGGGTCGGGGGACGCGTAGAAGGCGTCGCCCGCCTGGCCGCCGTCGTCGTCGCCGGCCGCCCACCCTGCCGGCCCGAGTTTCATCACCGAGAGGAGCTGCGCGGTGGTGTACGTCTCGGCCTGTGGTTGGGGGGGCCGACGAGCCACGTCCGTGCTTGCGCGCTGCCGGGTGACAGGCTGCCGGCCGGAGACGGAGCCGACCGCCATCTTGCAGCCGCCGGCGGGAAGGGTCCCACAGCCGAAGCTCCTCGGCCTCGATGCGGGCGCTTCGTCCACATAGACCCCGCTGGACCTCGCAGACGACTCGAACGACTCGGAGGGCCGCTCTGGCGTGGCCATCACTGCGTAGGCGCCCGTTCTGAACTGCGGTCGCGGCTAGAAGGCGGCGCTCTCGAAGAAGAATTCACGGAGGTCGCGAGCGACGGCTGTGTGTGCATATCACTTCCTGTCGTCTGTTGTTTGTTGTGCCCTTGTTTGTACTCCTTGGCACCGTGGAGTGCTGGGGGGGGCGACAGGGAGGATGTGGCCTTGAGTTATGTGTGCGCCAACTCAGGGTGTGTGGCAGCCAGCTGGCTGAGTGTCTTGTGAGCCTGTTTGTGTCTG
>NW_005198244.1:536507-539362 GCF_000372725.1 Emiliania huxleyi CCMP1516 | reverse complement strand
GAACCTCTTAGCGCCCTCGCCATGGTGCTGCAAGCAGCGCCGGGCGACGACGACTTACCGCCTCCCGGTCCCCCTCGGCACACCTCCGCTGCTCAATGTTTGACGACTCGAACCCGTGAAGCTTCCCCGCGCGCGGGTTACCCCGCACACGGGTCAGCCTGCCAGCCACAAATCCACGCAAGCGTGGTCCGCGCGCATGGCATACAGGCGTCCGCCAGACAGCGCAGAGGCTAGGCGACCGGGGAAGGACTAGCTCAAGGGCAACACAGCGTCACCAGCCGTTGGCGCGCAGAACGAGTCAGCGGCCCCCGGTTGGGACGAGTGCGCGACGCGGACGAACCGCTCAATGTGGCCGGCAGCTCGCGCTGCCGGCGGGGTTGGTTGGGGAGAACCGGCACGGGGAAGGCCGGCCTCCCCGGAGGGGTCGCCCCCTGGAGGGGCCCCAAAGGGCCCCCCGGGGGGGCGGGGGCCCCCGCCCCGAGGGGCGGGGGCGGGTCCTTCCGTGTCGCTCCCGTCGTCGGGATTGTCCGTCGGGATGGTGTTGTCCGCCCACTCTGTCAAAAGGGATGCCGCAGGTCGCACCTCATATTCACTGTTTGCAACCTCGCTCTCTCTCAACAACCTCGCCGTGTAGATATTTGAATATCTTGGTGACACGTGTGTTACAGACAGGGGCTGGGACCCACCCATGAGAGCGCCGGCCATTGTACTTGTTCACCATTCTCAACCCATTTTGCCTCTTGCTGCGACCTGCCACCTCGCGGTCTGTCGCGTCGGTTGCCTCTGCGCGCGAATTCTTTTGCCAAGGCCGCCTCCTTCTACAGGCTGCTGCTCTGCGCGGCTGGATGGCGCTTGCCACCCTCACGCTCGCGCTCGCCGCGGCTGCCCCGGTTGAGAAGATTTTCGGTATTAACCCTCGCGATATCCTGCACTCGCGCCCGCCCGCGGCTGCCCCTCCGATCCCGTACAAGGGCACCGGCTGCTACGAGGCGCTCACCCAACCGCCCGAGCCGCCGCCGCATCTGCGCCTGCGCCGCCGTCAACACCCTCCCCCGCCTCTGCCCGCCGCGCACAGGACCACGCCTGCGGAGTCGGCTGCCCCAAGGGGTACGTCTCGATGCCGGACCGGTACGTGAAGGCGACGTCGGACATGTGCTCCGACTTCTGCTGCCCCAAAGACCGCCTCCACCCGCCGCCACCTCCCGTCACGGGCTGCGAGCTCGACGGCCATGCTGCGGTCTGCAAGGCGCGCGCGCACACACACACACCTGCCACCACCCAGGAACACCACAGAGATAAAAGGCCCACCGAGACCCTCCCGCGACCCTCTCGGCACGCTACCGGTACCGAGGCAGAAGGCGCCCTGGGGTGGGCCGGCCCGTGTGCCGGCCTTCGAGGGCGAGCCTGTCGCGCGTCCATGACACGCCCGGGACACGTCCACAGACAGACAGACGGAGCCGAGGCTGGAACGCCGCGCCCCGAGCCCTCACCGTCCTCGTCCTGCGCCCCGAGCGCCACCCGCCGCGTCGCCACATACGCGCCATACGCGCCCTGCAGTTCAAACGCGCGCCCGCCCGAAAACGGAATCCACACTTGCTCCAGGGGTAGGGGGGCCCCGTCATACTGCTGTGAATACGTCCCGAACACATATGCTGTGACCTGGTAGCATATGCCCCCAGCCGTAGCATATGCGGACCTTGTAGCATATGCGTCCTCAGCCGTGCCAGCTGCGTCCGGCCAGGCGCGCACGGAGCAGCCAGAGTGCTTCGCCGCCTACGCCGCGAAGAAGGCGGAGAAGTCGGGACTGCCCGGCCGGTGAGGGCCGCAGCCCTCCGCCCGCGCGCTTCCTCTCCTACCCTGCCACGCGCATCTCCCTCTGCCTCTCCGATCTCCCTCTGCCTCTCCGATCTCCCTCTGCCTCTCCGATCTCCCTCTGCCTCTCCGATCTCCCTCTGCCTCTCCGATCTCCCTCTGCCTCTCCGATCTCCCTCTGCCTCTCCGATCTCCCTCTGCCTCTCCGATCTCCCTCCTCTCTCCGCCCCCTCCGCCCCCTCCCTCCGCCTCTCCGCCCCTCCCTCCGCCTCTCCGCCCCTCCCTCCGCCGCCCTCCCTTCCTCTGCAGCCTCTCGCCGGCGTTCCTCCCGCCCGCCGCACCGCATCTCCCCCCCCCCCCCCTAAAATGGACCCCCACCCCCCACCCCCCAACCTCCACCCCCCACCGGCGGAGGTACTTTGAGCAGATCCTGCAGTGCAGCTGCGAGAACAAGCCGCCCGAGCTCTGCATCAACGCGCTCGAGGGGGAGCCGGCCGCCGCCGCCGCGCCGCCGCCCGAGCTCTACCTAGCCCTCGGGGGAATCACCGCCGCCGGAGCGGGCGACCCGAGCGTAGATGCTGAACAATACACAGACTCCGGGTGCCGGGTCGAGTCTAGCGGCAGAAAGGACACACATTCCGCAGGGCGTGGCCCTTGTGTCTAGCGGCAGAGAGAACACCCATCCCGCTGAGTTCGTGACCGCGATGTGCACTGCACAGCACCGCAGTAGTCCCGCCGCTCATTCTTGGGGTGCTCATGGGGCAGGCGCCGGCCCCCCCGTCGGGCTCCTCGCCGCGATGGTCTACATCCGGGGCAAGCGCAAGCAGATGATGGTCTGAAAGGACCCCCCGAGGGCCGCGGCTTGGGGATTTCGGTGGGACCCGGTTTGGCGCGCGATGCGCACCAATTCGCACACACGATATCCATGTCCACACACATACACACACCACTTCAGGGTTTTCACAGTTTCCAGGGGAACAGGGGGGGCGGGGGGCGGGCCTGAATGAACGAAAGTGGCCCCTATTATTATTTTTTTACCCCGA
>NW_005198244.1:516072-536407 GCF_000372725.1 Emiliania huxleyi CCMP1516 | reverse complement strand
ACAGCACCCTCGAGGTAGGCGCACGCGCGCGCGGTTGAGGGTACCCCGGGAAGGGGGAGTAGCGGGGCGGAGCGGGGTGGGGCGGGGTGGGGTCAGGGGTGGCGCGATGGTGGGGTGGGGCGGGCGTCGGAGTGGGGGTCATATGGCTGCTTCTGTGGTGGGGCGACGGCATTGGAAGCCGTCGCCCGCCCGCGCCTACCTTAAAAAAGAAAGAAAGACAGAAATCCGACATCGCAAGCTAGGCGTGTCTCACGGGGAGGTAGGTAGGTAGAAAGGTGAAGAACAGCCAGGCTCGGACTGGACACCAACGCGGTATGGGTGGACGCGGGACAGATGACGCGTGACGACACGCACGAGCGACACACAGACACAAACAAGCTCACAAGACACACAGCCAGCTGGCTGCCACACACCCTGAGTTGGCGTACACATAGGGAGCACTTGGAGCACTTGGAGTGCAATCAGTAACCTCACATCCAGGGCCGAGGAGCTCACGGATAATCGGATTTTTTTTCTTGCGATGTCCACCCCGCCGCGTCGCCGCTCGCGCCGCCTCGCCCCCGCCGCCTCCGCCGCCGCTCCCTCGCCGAACACGCCGCCGCCCGCCCGCCTCCTCGACCTCCCCACGGAGCTCCTCGTGCGCGCCATCTCTCGCCTCGACGGCCCCCTCGACATCGCTCGCGTCGCGGCCGTCTCGCTGCTCTTCCACGCCTCGCTTGCAGAGGCCATCCGCTTGTGGGCGCAAGAGCGCGGCTTCGAGCTGCCGGCGCAGCCAGAGGGCGAGAGCTGCGCCGTGCGGTGGCTGTGCTATTCTGCGCTGCTGTGCGAGTCCAACCCGCCGGTGAGGGCGGCGGCAGGCCAGTGGCACAGCGTCTTCATCGTCGGCGAGGGGCGGCTCTCGTCGTGCGGCTGCCCGCCGGGTCACGTCCCAGGCCTCCTTGGCCACGGTGAGGGCGTGACGCGGCTCAACACGCCGACCCGTCTCCCCTCGACGCTGGGAGGAGAGCGCGCTGTGAGCGTGTCGGCTGGAACGAATCACAGCTTCGCCCTCACCACCAGCGGCGCCGTTTGGAGCTGGGGCCAGGGAGGCTTGGGCGCGCTGGGCCACGGCGACCATGAGGACCAGTGGCAGCCGACGAAGATCGAGGCTTTGGCTGGCCAGCGCGTCGTTGCTATCTCGGCGGGAGTGGAGCACAGCCTTGCCCTCACCGTCAGCGGCGCCGTCTGGAGCTGGGGCATGGGAGAGGGTGGCCAGCTGGGCCACGGCGACCGGCAGCACCAGCTGCTGCCGAAGAAGGTCGAGGCCTTGGCTGGCCAGCGCGTGGTCGCTGTGTCGGTTGGAGGGTACCACTGTCTCGCCATCACCGCCGACGGCGCCGTGTGGAGCTGGGGCTTTGGTTTGGACGGCCAGCTGGGCCACGGCGACAAGCAGCACCAGCTGCTGCCCAAGAAGATCGAGGCGTTGGCGGGGCGGCGCGTCATCGCTGTCTCGGCTGGACGCTACCACAGCCTCGCCCTCACCGCCGACGGCGCCGTCTGGAACTGGGGCTCTGGAGCCTTTGGCAAGCTGGGCCACGGCGACAGGCAGAGCCAGCTGCTGCCCAACCAGGTCGAGGCCTTGACTGGCCAGCGCGTCATCGCTGTGTCGGCTGGAGTCTATCACAGCCTCGCCCTCACCGCCAACGGCAGCGTCTGGAGCTGGGGCTGGGGAGCCGGTGGCCAGCTGGGCCACGGCGACACGCAAGAGCAGCTGCTGCCCAAGAAGGTCGAGGCCTTGGCTGGGCGGCGCGTCGTCGCTGTGTCGGCTGGAGAGCGCCACAGCCTCGCCCTCACCGCCGACGCCGCTGTCTTCACCTGGGGCCAGGCCACAAGCGGCGGCCTAGGCCACGGAGAGGACCTGTCGAACCAGCTGCTGCCCAAGAAGGTCGAGGCGTGGGCGCCGGGGCAGTGATGAGAAGGGCGAAAGGGTGCACAGGAGTGTGCTGCCATGTGCATCTTCTTCACGTTGCGAACGTATCCGAGAGTGGGGAGAGGCGAATCCGGGACGGTAGAGGTTTGTGCATGGTCCACTGCTTCCTGCGGGCTGCTGCACGGCTGGGCCTTTTTGTTGTTGCTAGGCCGTGATGTGGCTTTCAGAAAGAAGATCGTTTGTCGGAAGCTGGGGAGCTCGGATTTGTTCTCCGCGGAGTTTTTCTTTTCTTGCGATGTCCACCCCGCCGCGTCGCCGCTCGCGCCGCCTCGCCCCCGCCGCCTCCACCGCCGCTCCCTCGCCCACGCCGCCCCGCCCGCCCGCCTCCTCTCGACCTCGGACCTCGCCACGGAGCTCCTCGTGCGCGCCATCTCTCGCTGCGACCCTGCCGACATCGCTCGCGTCGCGGCCGTCTCGCTGCTCTTCCACGCCTCGCTAGGCCACGACGAGGGAGTGATCGGGTGCCACAGATCGGTGCCCGGGTGGTGTGCGCCACGACCATCCGCGCCCGGCGGGCAGGATGGCCTCCTCCTCGCTCAGGTGCAACGCAGCGGGCCTCTGGCGCTTGGCCTCGGTCCACCGCCCACGACGCGCCAGATCGAAGCAGACGTCGACGCCCATTTAAACCTGCGCAGCTCGCGCAGAGCCGCGCCCGGTATCAGCTCGCTAGTGCGCAGCGGCGCCGGCGGCGTACGCGTCTCGGAGGGCGGGTCGACGGGCGACGTCTGAGGCGGTTCATTCGTCGACGGTAACGGCTTGAACTTCAGAACCGACGTCGTCTCGGGAGCGAGCCGGCGAAGCGAGCCGGACGCCGGCGGTCCGCGAGGAGCAGCGACCACGCGCAGCTTCCTCGCCCGCGCGAGGATAGCATCTCGAAGGGCGTCGCCGTGGCACTCCTTGGGCGCGCAAACGCAGCCGAGGTGAACGGCATCGCCACGGGCCACTTTGAGCGCCAGCGCCTCAACCTCCCGACGTACGACGCCGTCGTCGGCGACACGCTCGAGCGGCTCGCCGTAGTCGGCGCCCACGCTCCTTGCGATGGCGTCCAAGTCATAGTCGGCGTGGCAGAAGACCGCCTCCAGGTAGGTCCTGTGCGCGGCGCACACGGCGCTCCGCGCCCATTCTGCAGCGGCGCCTCGGCTAATCAGCCTCAAGCAGCTTTCGCTCTGTGATACCCATCAAATGACACAATCGATCTGTGGAGTTCCGTGGATCATGTTCCTCCCAGTCGCGATGACCCGAGCAACAAGAGACGGAGCAGCAACGGCAAGCAGCTAGACGTATCCTCGCTACCATCGGGATAATCATTTTGTCATGCCGCCGTCGGTCACCCTCCCGGCAGCGGAGAGGCACGACGAGCTGATTGACGCGGCGCTATACAAGCTCGTCGGCGGGGCGCGGGTCGGCGCCGCCGGCAAGCGCTGGGAGCGGGCGCGCAGGCAGGCGCGCCTGCCCGTCAAGATGGGCGGCATGGGCCTCACCAGCGCCGTCGACATTCGCGAGCCGGCGTGGATTGGCACGTGGGCGCTCGTCGCTGGTCCCATGCGCCAGCTGCATACTCCTTTCCGCGACCTTGACGTGAGCAAGGCGCCGGGCTCCGATTTCGACGAGCTGCGGGCGGCGCATGACAGGCTCAAGAAGGAGCACGGCGAGATCACGGCGACGTGGAAGGAGTGGGACGACAAGACGAAGGCGGAGTACTTCGACCTGGTCGGCGGCACGACGGGCAGGCCCCCGGAGATCGAGGTGGAGCCGTGGGACGAGCCCGACGAGGGCGAGAAGCTGCGCGCCTCCGCGCGGCCGCCGGAGCCGGCTGAGAGGAAGGCGCTCTCGCGCTTCCGGCCGCATACTCTCGTCGAGGCCAAGGAGCTGCTGCCCCTCGCCGAGTTCACGTCCAAGCACGAGTTCCTAGGGCGTCACGTGGGCAGGGAGGGCCGTCTTTGTCCCTCTCCACGAGGAGTACTGGGACGACGGCTTCGAGGTGTGCCGGCTGCCCAAGTCGGGCATCTGCTGGCACGACATCGTCTCCACCCTCGCCGGCTCCCCCGAGGAGTACGCCATACGCGCGAGGCCCGCGCCGCCCACATGGGCCCACACCGTCGCCACGTGCCTGAGGCCGCAGAGCGCTCAGGAGCGGCCGATGCTGCACGGCGGCGAGCGGCACCCGGACGCACCAGGCCAACCCAGGAGAGGTGTGTGAGTGTGCGGTGAGACACGGGATGCCGAGAATTCTTTTTGTCGGACTTTGGGATGGCCGTGCTGGCTGTGCTGGCTCTCGCCGCCGCTGCGGCGACCGCCCTGCTCGCGCCGCTGCGGCCGCTGCCCTCCCGGGGCCGGACGGTGCTGCGACCACCGCCCAGCATGGGGCTTGACGAGGCGGAGATAGGCGACACATGGTGCGTGTGCTGGCGTAACGCCCCTGCTCGTGCCCCACCCATTACCGCTCTGCAGCCGTGCGCCGCGCCGCGATTCTCGGCGTGCCGCAGCCACATCGCCGCCAATCCGCGCCGCGCGCACAATACACCAGCCCAATGCCGTCTGTCAACCGCCGCCATCCCACCGCCTCAAGCCGACCGCCTCCGCCGCGCCGCCCGCGCCGCAGGTTTACGTCGTTCGACTCCAAGGGCGAGGACGGCCTCGCCCCGGACGGCACGTTCCCGCCGGGCGAGGACCTCGTGGAGCGCGAGATGCGGCGGCTGTTCAACGTCGACGGCGACGACGAGGAGTTTGCGGCGGATGAGATCGACGAGCTCAAAGTGAGCGCAGCACTCGCCCTCTCCGCCTCCCTCACCGACATACACACACACGCGCGCCTGGCTTTGCGCGACGCAGCCAGCGCACACCCGTCCTTGCCCGCACGCGTCTGCGCGCACGTGTCAAGCTTCCCCTCTGCCGTGCCCCTTCCAGCACACCGCCACTAACCTTGCGGTGCCAGCACAACCCGAAGCGCCCGCACACGCCACATCGTGGATATCTCGTGACAGCTGGCGGCCGCCCAAAGCTGGTGAGCAGAACGCCCCTCCAACGCACTTCCCCCTCGCTGTGCGCGCAGCTCATGATGAGGCTCCGGAAGGAGCTCGGCGAGGAGGACTACGCGCGCATCTTTGACCAGCACAAGGCGCCGCCGAGAGCATGCCGACATCCAGCCGAGATCTGGCTGAGATCTAGCTGAGATCTGGCCGAGGTCCAGCCGAGATCAGGCCGAGGTCTAGCGAGGGCGCGGGCGACCGTTGGCGGCCAGGCCTTCGCGCGCCATTACCGACGCTCGCCCACCCCACCCTCTCGCCCCTCGCCCCACCTCGCATGACGCATGACATGAGCGGCACTCGCCTCACAGCCACAGCCACACAGCCCACCTCACCCTCTCGCCCCTCGCCCCACCTCGCATGACGCATGACATGAGCGGCACTCGCCTCACAGCCACAGCCACACAGCCCACCTCACCCTCTCGCCCCTCGCCCCACCTCGCATGACGCATGACATGAGCGGCACTCGCCTCACAGCCACAGCCACACAGCTGCAGGTGCGCGACCCCGCCCTCTCGCCCTCTCGACCCCCCCCCCCCCCTCCTCCCCCCTTCAGGTGCGCGGGCACGACGTCTGGGGCGACCGACGAGTCTGACGCCTGTCCGCGGGCGCTTGGGCAGCTGTGCGGCTTTGGCGCTGCGAGCAGCTGCAGTGGCATGACCTTGTGGAGGCGGTGTTTCGGGCTTTTGTTTCGGGCTGTTGTGGACCATGTGGCGAGGAGGGGCCGGAGGAGAGGCGGCGGTGGGGGAGGGGACCACCGGCGCTGTACGGTGAGCGGCGGACGAGGTGGGCGAGGGCCGTGCGGAGCGGCGGAGCGAGGGCGGCATGTTGTGGCTGGATTCTTGGCGGTGGGGAGCTCTGCTCGGCTCTCGCGTTTGGATCGCGCGCGGCGCCGCGCGCGGTGGTGCCCGGGGCATGCCTTTTCGCGTTTGCACGACCTTGTACGTTACAACACACACACGCGGCCCCCAGTCCCGCCGCGCGTAGAGCTGCGCGCGTGCAAGGCGCCCTCTCCGCGCGCTCGGCCTCGCTCGCGGCCCAGCTAGGGGGAAATACTGAAAAATGGGACCCCCCGGACGGACCTTGCTTTCATGCCGAGCGTGAAGAGCTGAGTCTCAGCTTTCAGACCCTGCAAAAATCATTGAAAAATATTAAGATGGTCCAGAATGGTGACCGAAAGACTCCGGCGCCGCAGCGCTCGCGCCTGCTTTCCTCGCAAATGCGACAAGTGAGGCCGCTGTTAGGGAAAAGAATGATGGCGTCGAAAGAAAAACCTCGCAAGAAGACCGCAAATGCTGCCGCTCCTGGTGAGCGCCAGCCCGCGCCGCGTGCAGGGCGTGTCCGGGGCGCCCTCCCCCCGAGTTCCCCCGCAAAATCCGGCCCGCGGTCGCGCGCGCGCTCCCGTCCCGCTGCTTTGGAGGAGTCTGCAGCCCCGGGCGCGCCCGCACGGCGATTGCCGCCTCCACTCCAACCTCATCCACTCTCACTCTGACATTCTCTCCAGAGTCCTCGCGTCGAGCCCGTGGCGCCGGAGCGCGAGCCCCAAGCTCGGGACACAGCGGGACATTGACGATCTGCGATGCCTGTGCGTGCAGGTGATCACGATGAGCCCTTCCTCACGGTGGCACCCTTCCTGGTGCTCCAGGCGCGCTGCGCCCGCGCGTCCGCGACGCCCGTGTGTGCCCCTGCGCGCGCCCCGCTCGCCGCGCCGCCGCCGGGCCCGTGGGGGTCTCAGGTTTGCGCGTGTGTGCCGCAGATGTCACGACCGAGCAGCTGCAGCAGATCCTCCAGAACGTGCAGGCCGAGCTTGAGCGGCGCGCGGCGCTGCAGCGCGGGGCGCCCGAATCGAAGCGGTGCGTGCCCGCCCTCGCCGTGGCCGCGCTCGCCCCGCCTTGGCGAGCTCTTGCCGCTCACCCGCGCCGCAGGAACTCGATCTTGTGCGCCTCGGGCAAGGCGTTGCCCAGCGAGGCGGAGGTGCACGCATGGGCGCTGCTCGTGCTGCTACATGGCCGCGGCGCGGACGGCTCGTGGGTCGCCGTCCCGACGCTCGTCGACCAGTGGATGAACGTCGTGCTGCTGCAGTCGACTCGCTACGAGCAGGCGCCCGCCCTGCTCTCCCACCGCCCCCCGAGCCGCCGCCGCGGCTGCTACACCTCGGCTATATCTCGGCTATATCTCGGCTATATCTCGGCTCTATCTCGGCCTTGCTGCCTGAGCCGTGTGTGCGTGTTGTGCGCAGTTGCGCGAGCGATGGCAGCCTCCGACCGACGATCCGGAGTGGCGTAACTTGGCTCTCGCCAAGGGCCTCGTCCCGTCCTTGCTCAGCCAAGCCGCCGCTCGGGCGGCGGAGCCGCTCGCCCACATCACGCGCACGCTGGTGCAGCTCGAGGTCATCGACCACGACGTCGGGCAGACCGCGCTCTCGAACTATCTGAAGAACTGCCTCGCCAAGTCCAAGGGCATCTCGGGCCCGTCGTACAACCCGGCCAACGGCTCCCACACGCTACACCGGCACATCGCCGCGGCGGTGCCCGTCGCCTCGCTCCTGAAGGTGCGCGGCAAGGAGCTGCTCTCGGCGCTGCACCGCACGCGGGAGGAGCCCGAGGCGGCGCCTTCGTACACCGAGCTGCAGGCGAGCGCCGACGCGTCGGCGGCCGCCGCGCGGCGGGAGCAGCAGCGCTCCTCGCAGCTGAGGGCGCAGGTGAAGACGCTCCAGGAGGTCAGCGTCAACGCGGTGCGCAAGGAGGCGGAGCGCGAGGCGAAGGAGAAGTCGGACGCGACGGTGCAGCGCGTGCGGGCGAGCGCCGAGCGGCAGGTCGCGGCGGCGCAGGCGGGGGCCGAGGATGCAGACGGACCGTGGTATGTGTGTTGTGTATATGCTCATATCCGCTTGACCTTGAGCAGCAGGCACACACACGCCAAGCGCGTGAGTTGTCGCTCGGGTTGCCTTAACTAGATAACATTCCCATATTCATTAATAGCGGCTAGTTTGTGGATCGATGACCCGGAATATGCCGCAAGACACGGCGCTTTCAAACTCATTCTCTTGGACGCATCCGAGCTCCTCGACGCGAAGAGCCATGCAGTCACCCGAATTGCTTGCACCTCTCCTGCAAGTAGAACGAAACATTCTTGGAGCTTCCCCAGCCGCTTGTGGCCGCATCTCATCCGTGGCGACGCGCTGTGCCACCGAGCCGTACTTGGCCGCGCCGCCGCGTCGAGGCACGGGTCCCCAACCAAGCAGCGACGCCGAAGCGTCGACCGATAGAGCGCCACGCCCAGCAGTATGGGCGTCGACCGCTCTCTCGAGCGGCCGCGTGGCAGTGCGTGGCGCGGGCGTCACAGGCGGCAAGCGTGGAGCCGCTGGAAGAGCCGGTGCGAGCCGTGGACGGCAGCCGCTCCCCACGTCGCCGAGAGAGGCTGCGGGGGAGAGGGTTCAGGAGGCCACAGGAGGCGCCGGGAGGCTCGGGAGGCGCTAAAAAGTGGCCCGGGCGCCTCGTGCCACCCGTCTGGTGGGGCCAGGTGGGCTCAGGAATTAATCCAGGATTTTAAGGTGATCCACTACACCTGACCGAGAATTGGATGGCGAGATCGCGGCGAGATCGACCAGTCGGCCCAGGTCGGCGCCATGCACTGGCGGGCTGCACAGCGCGCTAGATTACGCGGAGGACGTGCGCTTACCACCGGGTGGGATTACCAGGCTCGCCTGGGCTCGCTGAGGGTCGATCGCGGCGCGACCCGTTTTCGGCTGTTTTCCTCGCGAATCTGGGGTGCGCGCCGGGAGCTGCAGCGCCAGCGTTTCGCGGACCTGTGCAGCCTCCGGGCACTGGGAACTTCTCCCAGGCTCGGGCAATGCGGACATGTGCCAGCGGGGGCGCGGAGGTGGTTTACATGCGGATGCGGCACGATCTTCGAGCCGAACCGACGATACAGGAGGCTCCAGAGGCGCCGTAATCGACAGTTGGCCGTCACCCAACTCCTCGCCCGCCGTGACTGTGGGTGTCTCCTGATTGCCCACGCTCGTGGAGGAGCTCGGGGTACCACTTTGGGCCACGGGACAAGCCCTGGGGAGTCACTGTAGCTCGCGCGGGGCTGAGAAGCCCCCATTCCCGCGAAAAATCGAGATTTGGCGAGATATAGGGGGCGGTTCTCATTATTTTCGGCGGCCCCAAAGCTACCCAATCACTCGCCCACCTCCCCCGAGTAGTCTAGTCCAAAAAAAACCGCGCCCCGATCAAGTTACGTTTTCAGTGTTTGCCCCTAGCCCAGCCCCGTCCGCCGCCGGTTCCGCGGCCGCGGTCCCTGACCCTGTCATAGCTACGCGTGCCATGGATCGGCGGGCACTTGCAAGTGGGCAGGCATAGTGAAGGATAGTCGCACGTGCCAGTGCGCACCCAATCACATTCCTTGCTAGAGAGTGCGCACTTGCCGCTACCGCCTACCGTAGGAAGCGAAAAAGGAGCAATGCGCGCGCGCTTAACCATTTTGCTAGTTTTTCTTTTCTTTTGCATTTGGTTTGGCCTTTGGCATTTTGGAGAGGAGAAGGGGCGAATATGGGCGGCCGCGAGCCTCTACCGCAAAGTGTCGCATGCGAGAGTCAACCGTAACGTATTTTCACCCCTCGAGCGCCCCGATCGCCTCCGTCACCGCGGCCACGAGCCGCGACGCCTCCCCCTCGCTGCGCGGCCCGTCCCTCCTCCACCTCGCCGCGTCGTGGTGCCTCGCCGCATTCGCCCAGATGCGCAGCGAGTGCAGCTGGCTCCGCAGCTCGGTCGGCAGGCCGCACTCGCGGTGCCAAAAGTTGATGCGCTCCTCGAAGCCGTCGGGCGCCGCCGCGGAGCGCGAGGCGTACACGGCGTCGAGGCGCGGCATCAGCGTCTTGAAGGCGAGCATCATGTTGTCCTGGATGCGCGCCTGCGCGTCGCCGGACGTGCGCATGCCGCGCACCTGCACCGAGAGCGGCGAAGGCTCGTAGCCGGTGGTGCGGGCGGCGGTGGCGGCCTCGTCTCCAAGTGCCGGCGCAGCCTCCTCCATCCCCGCCCCGCGCTGCGAGCCAGAGAGCAGCGCCTGCAAAGTCGCGAGAGCCTCGGGCAGCGTGGGCCGCTTGCGCAGGCTGTCGTGGCAGAGGCTCTTCCCGTCCGCCTTGGCGAGGTCCTTGACCGCGCGCGCCGCAGGCTCAGGCCACCCCGCCGCCGCGTCTGCGATCCTCGTCACGTCGATGTCGGTCCAGTCCTCCTCGAACTCGTCCTCGCACCGGTCGGTGAGCTGCACCTCGGACCGGTTGGTGAGGCAGACGAGGAGGGTGATGCCGATGGCGTAGCCGTCCGTCTTGCTCGAGTACTCGCCCCCCTTGATGATGGAGGGGCAGAGGTAGCCCGTGGTCATGTAAAGGGCGGCAGTCGAGCGGCAGCGGACAGACGCGTCCGGGCGCTGGTCCTTGGCAAAGCCCGTGTCGGCGAGCACGGCGGTCAGCTTCTCGTCGAGCAGGATGTTGTCTGGCTTGACGTCGCGGTGCACGATGCCCTTCGAGTGAAGGTAGACGAGCGCCTCGGTCGCCTCGCACGCGACACGCACGCGCTGCCGCCACGTCAGCGGCCTCGGCGGCTCCGCCATGCCCAACCGCCGGAGCTGCGCCGCGCAGTCGAGATCCGAGATACGCAGCCGCGCCTCGAGCGAGCCGCCGCGCATCAGCGGCGAGAGGAGGCAGACGCCGTCGGGTGAGAGGCAGTAGCCGAGCAGCGGCAGCAGGTGCGGGTGGCTCACCGCCTTGAGCAGCTTCACCTCGAGCTCCGCCCGAGACAAGCCGCCCGACTGGCCCGACGTTGCCCGCTTGACGGCGAGCGGCAAGTGGCGCAGCTGCGGAGGCGCGGCGAGGGAGCGGTGGAGGTCGGCCGACGCCTCGTAGACGTGGCTGAAGCCGCCGCTGCCAATCAGCTTGCCCTCTGCAAACCCGTCGGTCGCCGCGGCGAGGTCCGACAGGGCTATCTCGACGGGCCGAGCAACAGCCGCCTCTGCCGCGGCCGGCTCGGCGGCGACAGACAGCTCTTCCAGCCGCGACTCCGCCGCGCTCACCTCCTCGGCCAAGGCAGGCAGCACTCCCACGTGCGGCCTGGCGGCGGCGATGCCCGCTCGGAGCGCGGAGGGGCTGTCCGCGGTGTCGAGCGACTTGAGCGCGCCCATCGCCGCGCCATGCGCCTTGCGCAGCCGCTGGCTGTCCCGCTTCCGCGCCTCCTTGAGCTTGTCGCGCGCGCGCCTCTCCTCGAGCGCCGCCGCAAGCTCCGCCTCCGCCGCCGCCGCCACCACCTCCTCTTCCCCCTCTTCCGCCGGCGCCTCGGCCTCTTGCGACGGCCCAGCGCCGCCCCCGCCGCCCTGCTTCTTCTTCTTGCCCCTCTTCTTGGCCTTCTTCTTCTCCTCGGCGCACTTCTCCGACTCCTCCTCCGCCAGCAGCGCCGCCGCAGCCTCCTCGGCCGCCCTCTCGGCCTCCACCCTCTCGGCCGCCGCCCTCTCGGCCACTGCCCTCTCCACCTTCGCCTCAATCTCCGCTCTCTTCGCCTCCCTCGCCGCCGCCTCAAAGGCGCGCTCGCACTCGGTGTGGCCCTTCTCCTTCGCCAGCTGCAGCGCCGTACGCCCGTCCGAGGTGCGCGCCGCCGCGTCTGCGCCCGCCCGCAGCAGGCAGAGCACGACGGCGGGGTGGCCCTCCAGGCACGCAGCGTGCAGCGGCGTGAGGCCGCCGTCCGCGGCTTGGTCGACCGCCGCGCCAGCAGCGAGAAGCAGCCGGGCGCACTCGAGGTGGCCCTGCTGGCACGCGATGGACAGCGGCGTGGCACCGTCATCCTTGGCTTGTTCGACCGCCGCGTCAGCCTCGAGAAGCAACTGGACGATCTCGAGGCGGCCCTTCTGGCACGCCATGAACAGCGGCGTGGCACCGCCGCCCTTGACTTGGTTGACCGCCGCGCTGGCGCCGAGGAGCAGCTGGGCGCACTCGAGGTGACCCTCCTGGCACGCGACGAGCAGCGGCGTGAAGCCGTCAGTGTCTGCTTGGTTCACCGCAGCGCCCGTGGCGATCATCAGACGGACGCAGTCGATCTGGCCAGTCTGGCTCGCAGCGCTCAGCGGCGTGGTGCCGTCATTCACGGCTTTTTCGACCGCCGCGCCAGCAGCGAGAAGCAGCCGCACGCACTCGAGCTGGCCCTTCTGGCACGCGATGAACAGCGGCGTGACACCGCCGTCCTTGGCTTGGTCAGCGTCAGCGTTGGCGCCGAGAAGCAGCCGAACGCACTCGAGCTGGCCCTCCTGGCACGCGATGAACAGCGCGGTGGAGCCACGGCCCGTCGTTGCCCCCACGCTCGCGCCGCTCTCGAGCAGCAGCCGCACGGCGTCGGCCTGTCCGTGCCGAGCGGCGATATACAGCAGCGTGTACTGGTTCTCGGCCTCGAGCCGCGCGTCGAGCAGGGCCGTGAGCGCCGGGCCGCGCGTCCACCCGGCGAGGAGGGCGCGCAGCGAGCGCAGGTTGCCCTGGCGCAGCTCGGCGGGCACGACCGGGGCGATGCCGCTCATGGCTCATGGCGGCAGCGAATAAGAAAAACCGGCGCAAAGTGCTCCGAGTGAGTTTTTTCTTCTCATCTTTTATATAGCAGTCCCCCCCGCCCGCTCCGCTCGCTCGCTACGCCGGGCGGCAGAAGAAGAATTTAACAAAGACAACTGCAGAAGAAGAATTCTAGGTGCGCGCGAGACAGTAAGCACAAATCTCTCTCACAGCACACAGGTTCGGGCGGCGGTGGGGGAGGACGACACGACAGCCCAACGAGGACCGCGCCGGGCGAGGCTGGGTCTGCGCGCACAGAGCTGATGACGCGTCCTCGAGTGTGCCGAGCGAGCGGCACGGGACGCGGCACAAACGGGCTACGGGGTGTGGACCCTGAGTTGACCAGGGGTTGTGCGCCGGGCCCTCCTGCTCGGCTCCAGCGAGTAGACAAGTGTTGTCATCAACAGAGTAGAAGGATCTGACCTCGGGGCCGATGTGACCAAGCGCTGGTAGCGTGCTTTTACCTCACACCCACGGTCTCACAGTGTGCCGGCAGTCGCCAAGCAGTGTCGCTCACACAAGCCGCAGCACAAGTGACTGAGGGCCAGTGAGGGCGAGCCCATCGCTGTGACAGCTGTGGCAGCCGCACAGTAGGCTGTGTCAACTGTGCAGAGTGTGTGAGCAGCAGAGGAGCTGCTCTCCAGGCTTCTGTCGCAAAGAGCTGCATGCCACCGAAAGCGCTGTCGAGGTTCGCCGAGCGCGGCGAAATCGGGGGACACCGTCACTTCACGTGTAGTGGTATTCACTCCGGACAAAGAGACGGCCACACGCACACGAGCTGCGGTCGTGTGGCCGTCATAGTGGCGAGGCACGGGACCGTCTGTGGCGAGGTGGGTCGCGTCCCTCGATTTGCTCAACTCCAAAACGGTAAACGAGAATTCGCGACGTAGGCAGGGTGCCGACACAGACTGTATTTCGATGTATTCACCGCCACTTCCCGAGCAACATGCGGGCAGCCAGCAGCCAGCGTCGCTGCCGCCTCCAGCGGGAGGGTCGACGGCTATGGACTCCCCTAGGCGCTCGCGCTAACTAGAGCGGCTCGCCGAGGTCGAGCAAGAGCGCGCGCACGCGGCTCGGCACGTCGCCCACCTTGACTTCGCCGTACGCAAAACTAGAGCGCGTCACGCCGAGGTCGAGCAAGGTCGAGCGCGTGCACACGGCTCGACACCTCGGGAATAAACTAGAGCCCGATTTCGAGCGAGAGCGAGCGCACGCGCACGTGTAGGGCGCCCGTCTTCACTGCGCCGTACGTCTCAACCTCCATCTGCTCGAGGGCGGGCTTGAACCCGGCGATCGACTGCACGTCGTTGGAGAAGAAGCGCTTGAGCTTGTGCACGGTGCGGGGCAAGTTGAACGGCTTCTTCTTCGTCGTCTTCTTCTTCTTCTTCTTCGTCGTCTCCAGCTCCACCTCGACCTCTTGCTCTTCCTCCTCCTGCGGCGGCTGCGGCGGCTGCTGCTGCTGCTGCTGCTGCTGCTGCTGTTGCTGCCTCTGCTGCTCCTCCTCCTCCTCCTCGCGCGGCCTAAAGCAGAACAAGCAGATGTGGCAGATCTTACTTACCCGCAGCGTCAAGCGGCAGTGGCGCTGCCGTTTGCGGCCGACTGCCCGCGCGTACGCCGCGGACGGCCCTGCCTCTCCTGCCGCTGGCGCCGCGATCGCCTTCGCATACGCCACCGCCGCCTCCACCGCCGTGTCAAAGATGCCGATGTGGACCTTCCTGCCGTCCCGCTGGTACTTCGACTGGAAGCGGCGAGATGCCTGCTTGAACACGCCCGTGTAGCCGGTGCTGCTGCTCGAGAGGTGCAAGCGCAAGCCCTCCGCCTCCGCGGCCACTGCCGGAGGCTGGTACTCGCCGACCGCCCGCGCGTACGCCACCGCCGCCTCGACCGCCGTGTCGAAAAGGCCGATGGAGACCTCCTCGCCGTCCACCCTGTGTCGCGCCTGGAAGCGACCGGAGGAGGGGTACACGCACTTGTAGCCGGTGCTGTTGCTGCCCGAGAGGTGCAAGCGCAAGCCCTCCGCCTGCGTCGCGACCGCTGCCGTTTGGCGCTCGGAGGCCGCTGCCGGCTCGGACGCCGCGAGCGCTTCGGTGCACTGTGCCAGCGGCATCAGCTCTGTGCGCGCAGAGCCAGCCCCGCCACGGTGGCGCGGCGATGCGAGAGGTGTGGTGAAAAGGAAAAAATCCAAAGCCTTAGATCCTCCCAGTTTCTCCCACCCCTCGTTTGGAGTGCCCGTTTTATTTATTTATTTATTTACCAAACTCCTCTCCTTTAAATCCCGTTTCTTTCTTTCTTTTTCCCTCCGTGTGTGTGTGAGAGTGTGTGTACGTGTGAGTACGTACACACACTGTGTACATATACTCGCACACACATCCCTCCCTGGGGTTGCCTTTCTTTCTTTCTTTCTCAACAAACCTGTGCCTCGTCCGCTGTCCCGACACTGTGTACTACATCGATCCACAGAAGCATGCTATGCATGATCAGGGTCCCCCGCCGCCGCCGCCAAGCGCCTCCACCTCTGTCCGACCCGCAGGCCCAGCGCTCCCAGCCAGGCAGGCCGATGCCGACACAGACAGTCTTCACCGCAAACCGATCAACATGTGCTGGCACATGTGGGCAGCCAGCAGGCAGTCGCTGCCGCCTCCAGCAGGAGGAAGTCGACGGCTATGGACCCCCCTAGGGCGCTCGCGCTAACTAGAGCGGCTCGCCGAGGTCGCGCGAGAGCGCGCGCACGCGGCTCGGCACGTCGCCCGCCTGTTCACAGCTAGAGGTGTGAAGAGACGCTGTTCACAGCTGTCGCACGCGGCTCGACACGTTGCCCGCCTTGACTTCGTTGTAAAACTCTCGCTCCATCCGCTCGAGGGCGGGCTTGACGCCGGCGGTCGACTGCACGTCGTTGGAGAAAAAGCGCTTGAGCTGGTGCACGGTGCGGGGCAAGTTGAACGGCTCCTCCTCCTCGTCCGCCGCCGCCGTCGCCGCCGCCGCCGCCTCCTGCGTCTCCAGCTCCACCTCGACCTCTTCCTCCTCCTCCTCCTCTTCCTCCTCCTCCTCCTCCTCCTCCTCCTGCTCCTGCTCCTCGCGCGGCCTAAAGCAGAACAGCCAGAACCTTCAATGGGGTCTCGCCTTCCCCCAGCCTTCCACCGGCAGCGGCGCTGCCGTTTGCAGCTAGAGCAGCGGCGCTGCTGCCGTTTGTGGCCGACCCGTGCACTCGCCGACGGCCCTGCCTCTCCTGCCGCCCTCTGCAGCCACACTCCTCTGTAGCCGGTGGCGTTGCTGGAGAGGTGCAAGTGCAAGCCCTCCGCCTCTGTCGCCACTGTCGGAGGAGCCGGAGGCTGGTACTCGCCGACCGCCCTCGCGTACGCCACCGCCGCCTCCACCACAGTGCCGAAGGTGCCGATGTAAACGTGCCCTCCGTCCGCCGAGCGCTGCGCCATAAAGCGGCCATAGGCGTTCCGCCACACTCCTTTGTAGCCAGTGCTGTTGCCCGAGAGATGCAGACGCAAGCCCTCTGCCTCCGTCGCGACCGCTGCCCCTTGAGGCTCGGATGCCGCCCGCCCCGGCTCGGACGCCGCGAGCGCTTCAGTGCGCGGTGCCCGCATCATCAGCTCTGCGCCCCTTCCTCAAGTTTTGAACACGTCCATCGGTTCGGTATGCATGACGAGAAAATATAAACGGTCTTTTGCGGCGATACTACACAGAGCCGACGCCAAAACGAGAATACGCACCGTACGGCTTTAGGCAGGGTGCCGTCACAGACTGTATTTCGATCGATGTATTCACCGCCACTTTCCCAAGCAACATGCGGGCAGCCAGCAGCCAGCGTCGCTGCCGCCTCCAGCGTGAGGGTCGACGGCTATGCGTCCCCCTAGGGCGCTCGCGCTAACTAGAGCGGCTCGCCGAGGTCGAGCGAGAGCGCGCGCACGCGGCTCGGCACGCACAACAAGCGGGATTTGTGACTCTGTCCTCGATTCTTCAGTCGCTCTGCCGGACGCGCTCGCTTTGTCGCGAGGCTCACCGGTGTAAGCCGTGTGGACGCCCAGAATAGCCTCCCCTGGCTTAGCTAGAGTGAGAGATATTGTGCACGTGGTCAGCCTCTACAGTATATACACTGACACTTTACCTCCCAGAGCTCGTCCCGGTCCGCCACGGCCATCCTCGGCCTCCGGAGGGCCCCCGGCCGCGGCGCGGTGCGGCGGCGTCACAAATCCGACGTCAGTTCACCGGGACGCGATCGGGCGATCTGAAGTCCAACTAGGCGTATGGATTGCCCGCCCAGGGCTATCACCTGGACCCCTCAATGGACGCCTGCGGTGCCGCCCCCACGAGGTGTTGTTCACACCTGTCCAACCATTCGTGCAGCAGGAACGCGCTGTGTGTGGCTGGCAGCAAACTCAAATGACGACGGGTTGCAGCCTCGTAGCTCAACGGCAACATTGTGCATGAGGAAGGCTGATAGAAGTAGCACCAGCCACACAACCAACAGCTTCTGGAGAGTATGCGGAGCGCAAGCAGCCGGTGATCAAAGGCGTGTTGCTGTCGGTGGCAGATTGCCAGAGGGACGCCGGCGCTTCGGTGCGTGGCTTCGTCACAATTTTCCACCGCTCAACTTGGAGGCAGTGTGTCTAGTAGCGTGCTACACCTATGACGGCGGACCTCACTGGGGCGCCGACGTGCGACGACCGTCTGGGATCGAAAGACGAAACCGCGTCCCAGGAGCTCGTGCAGAGCGCGCTCCGGAGCTCTGTGGCGGGAAATTTGAAGGGAACGTGTGGTGGCTTCCCACCGCCTCTGTATGTGCCCAATAAAGTGCTAACCCGACCCTCGGGCAGCAGGGGGATGTGGCGAGCGCACGGAGGCACAGTTAGGCCGCCGTGATATCGCCCTTCCGGGCACCCCATTTCGGTATAGAGTAAATAAAATAAATAAAACGGACACCTCTACTAGGAGATGGGTAAAAAGGAACAGGTCCCCGCCCTGCGGTCTTTGTGCAGGGTTCTTTGTGGGTGTGGTCGGCGACTAGCCGGGGTCGTCCTCCCGATGGGGGACTAGCACTAGCCGTCTTCCACATGGTCCCTCGGGTCCCTGCCTGACTAGTTGCAAATACGGGTGGTGTCATAATGACCACTTCTGATGTTTTTTTGTCCGTGTTGCTCCCAGCGCCCTCGCCCGCGCTCCCTGAGGCCATGGCTGGTGCTACTAGTATGGGGGGCTACCTGGATACCGCGAGAGCGACCCAACTCGTCGACATCGTCCGATGATGGTGCCTCAAAGTTCAGCCTCCGGAGGCTATCGTCGCGTCGAGCCGGCGGTGGCCGCGACATGTGGTTCCACCACCCCTCGCAGGCTTTGCCTCTGACCGCCACCGTTCCCGGGCTGTCTAATGGGATGGAAAGGAAGGCTCGGCGAGCGTATAGAAGCGTGCTCGACCTCGTCGTGGCAACCTGCACCGCAGCGCTGGCAGGCGCGATGAGCGTCGTGCCACCTGACCCGAGACGGGTCGCAGGCGTCGTACCGAGCGCGTCGAGACCGTGTCCTGATGCGCTCTGCACGGGTGAGTCACGTCGGCGTCAAAGGAGCGACGTGTGACCTGTCAGAGCTTGATCTCCGATCTCAGCGGCGTCGAGTCGCCTTTGGCGGCGACAGCTAGGATGCATCTCCTCGGTCGTTTTTCGCGCTACGGCCCTGAGAAGCTGGCGCCGCACGCAGGCGGACCTTGTGTATGCGGCGAACGCTTAAAAAGTGGGTGGTCTACGTCACTTTTTTTGAGTAGATAGTGCCGAGCTGCCGTGACAGCGATTTTGGTAGTTTTGGGCGGGTTTTGCACGACAGACTTTTTGCAACTAGTCTGCTGCTCCTAATCTCTTCGTACATCCTCCTGCTGATCTCCGCAACGTCCTGCTCCCTCCCTCGTCTCGCCCTGCGCGACTGCTCCGCCTCACCGTATAGAGGATAGCCGTTTAGGGGTTAAGTTTTATTTCTAGGTATTTGGGACATTTTCGACGCTTTTGTCCCATATACTCGTGCAACAAGCCTTGCCTCGGCCTCGCTGGACGGTGGACGTGTGTGGCCGTTTTCTATATTCTTCGCGTCCGATCGCGCCTCCCCGCTGCCAGCCGCGTGTGTCTCTCAGTGCCACCCGACGCTGTCGTCGAGGCAGCAGCTGACCGTCTCCTCGTGGTCGAGCAAGCCTACGCATGAGCTCCACAAGCGCGTGACACAGAGAGAGAGAGCAAAATCGCACACGCGTCCATCGCCTCCGCTGGCTCGCTGCCCCTCACACTGCCCCCCGCCAGCGCAACCAACCGGCACACCATCCCGCGTCACGTAGCTCGGCGGGCTGCCACGTGCCCCTCTCACCCGCTCCCACGTCGTGGTCCCGCTCCCACGTCGTGGCTCGGCGAGTCTCGGCGGATCTCTTCGAATCTCGGCGGATCTCTTCGAATCTCGGCGGATCTCGGCGGTCGCTCGGCTAAGCGCGCACCCAGCGTCCGCACCGACGACGCGTCCAAGTCCGGCACGCGCGCCTGCGTGCGCGGTCGATGCGTCGACGAGTCAATGCTCGGGCGATCTCGGGTGATCTCGGGCGATCTCGGGTGATCTCGGGCGATCTCGGGCGCGATCTGGGTCGACCCCAAGGCCGATCTCGGGCCGATCTCGGGCCGATCTCGGGCCGATCTCGGGCCGATCTCGCGCGCGCCTCGCGCCGCTCGCGGAACCAGCCGACGACGCACTGCCTCTCCCTGTGCGTTCTCCTCACCCGGTGCTCCACCTGAGTACTGGAGGGGCGATGCGGGTGCGATCTCGCTGCGATCTCGCTGCAATGCCGGCGCGATGCCGGCGCGACGCCGGTGCGATCTCGGTGCGATCTCGCTGCAATGCCGGTGCGATGCCGGCGCGACGCCGGTGCGATCTCGCTGCGATCTCGGTGCGACCTCGATGCGATGCCGGAACGATGCCGGTGCGATCTCGGCTCATCTCGGGCTCCTCTCGGCGCGAATCTCGGCGCCTCTCGGCTAAATCTCGGCACCTCTCCGCTCATGAGGAGGACGAGCGTGCCGCCGTTCGGCGCCACGTCCTCGACGTACTCCTGTGGACCCTGCGAGGTGAGATATGGGGAGATATGGGGAGATGTGGGGAGATATGGGGCACCACGTCCTCGACGGCCTCTCGAGTGCTAGATATGGGGGAGATATGGGGGAGATATGGGGGAGATATGGGGGAGATATGGGGAGGTGTGTCCTCTCGAGTGCTAGATATGGGGGAGATATGGGGGAGATGTGGGGGAGATATGGGGAGGTGTGTCCTCTCGAGTGCTAGATATGGGGGAGATATGGGGGAGATGTGGGGGAGATATGGGGAGGTGTGTCCTCTCGATTGCTGGTTGGGGTACAGGGATGCGCG
Organism: Emiliania huxleyi CCMP1516; assembly: GCF_000372725.1. NCBI lineage: Eukaryota > Haptophyta > Isochrysidales > Noelaerhabdaceae > Emiliania > Emiliania huxleyi. The sequence goes on along the minus strand of NW_005198244.1, from coordinate 516,429 downwards.
TTCCCGCTTCTAGGCCGTGGACCAGGCAAGCACCGCGTGAACAGACGCCGTTCACGGCCCCTCCCCCGCGCCCTCGGCGCTGTACCCCCCATCCCGACGCCTCATCGGCAAGCCCGCCTGCGCCCATCTCCGCCACCGCCCCCTCCGCCCCCTCCGCCGCCGCCGCCGCCTCCGCCGACCCCGCCTCCGCCGTCGCCGCCGTCCCCACCGCCGCCGCCGTCACCGCCGCCGCCGCCGCCGCCGCCGACCCCGCCGACACCGCCGCCGACTACTTCCGCCGAAGCAGCCGTATACTTTTGGCATTTGGGCCCTCGCCGGGCTCGAGGCCGCCGGTTGGAAAAGATGCCAAGCCCGCCG
>NW_005198244.1:501042-515884 GCF_000372725.1 Emiliania huxleyi CCMP1516 | reverse complement strand
AAGAGGGAGGAGAGAGGAGGAAGGAAAGAGGAGAGAGGAAGGGGGAGGGAGGAGGGGGGAGGGAGTAGGGAGGAGGGTGGAGGGAGGAGGGAGGAGGGAGGAGGGCGCAGAGGGCAGAGCGAGGGAGGGAGGGAGGAGGGAGGAGAAGAGGGAGGAAGAGACCTGCCGCCGGAGATGGAGCCGCCGTCGGCTGCCCGTCGGCCTTGCCGCTGCCAGCCGCTATTCCCGCGCGGCTGGTCGAGGTGCCTACCGACGAGAAGGCCCCGCGGCGCGTCCGAGCTCCGATGAGGTCCGAGGGGAGGAGGGCGCAGGCCGGCTGGTCGAGCTGCTACCTACAGGCGAGAGGAGGTCCAAGAACGCTTGGCGCCGACCGCAGGAGAGCCCGTCCCACCGCGGCCGGGCCGGCGCGCCGTTTGTAGTGGCCGCCGATCGGGTAGAGAAGGTAGTTGAGCTCCGTCTCGAACGGCGCGAGCCGCGGCAGCGCCGGCAGCGCCGCAGCCTGACGGACGACGGTCGGGTGTCGGCGCTGGTCGGTGGCTAGAGTCGAACGAGTCTGGCTGGAGGAGAAGCGGCGCGGGCGAGTGAGGATGGCCGCGAGGCAGTGTTCGATGGCACACACCTCCAGCTCGCGTCGCAGTCCGTTCACCGCGCTGACGAGTCCATCGCGCTCAGTGACGGAGCCGGCGGCGTTGCGAGGCGGCGGGTAGATGCTGCACTGACGAGATCGCCGCACTTCAGTGTCGACGCGTGCCGTCCCAAAGTTGACGGAGCCTATGTACCGAGAGACGCGTCCGATCACCGAGGAGGTCCGAAAGCGGTCCAGCGCGGCTGGTCCAGGTGCGTTGCCGACGGCGGACTCAAATCCACTGTCGGCGCCGACGGCGACCGCGTCCGCCTGCAGCCTTCCGGTTTGCGCACGCGTGAGCCAGTCTGGCACGACGACGTACCTGTGGCGGTGCAGCCTCTCCAGCTCGCCTGTCCGCAGCGGCCGCGCAAGCAAGATCATGACAGAGGGGAAGCTCCGCTGTGCACATGTGCTTGGCTGAGATGAAGAAATTCGCCGCTTCCGCATCCCGGGGGGAGGCAGAAAGCGGGCTATGGCGGAGGAGACGCCAGCCGTGGACTGCAAACGTGCGTGCACCGGGAACCGGGACGAGGTGGACGCAAAGATGACGTTCCACGCCATGAGCCTCGCGCAGCTGCAGCACGAGGCCGTCTCGGCCGGGGGCCTCGAGGGAGCGGACAAGGCGCAGGCGCTCAAGATGCTGCGTGCGGGTGCGATCGGCGTCACGATGGCCACCGCTGCGACGCTCGACGGCCGGCCGCTCGTTGGCGCGAAGCAGATGGCGGGCGTCACTGCCAAGGCGGCGAAGGAGGCGGCGATGAAGCGGCGGCGGGAGGACAAAGCGGCCTCCTCGGCGGCTGGGCGAGCGGATCGGCGCGAGAGGCACGAGGAAAAGCGGGCGCGGCGCGAGGTGGCGGGCGGCAAGCGCGGCGGGCAGGGCAAGAGTGCGGGCGGGCGGGCGGAGCGGCGCACGTACACGGCCGCACCGTGGCGCGCGCGGCGCGGCGGCAGGAGGAGGATCGTCGGAGGGGCAAAGGTGGCTGGCGGCGGCGTCGCAGGACGAGGCAGAAGAGAACGACGCGACAGAGGAGGAAGTGACAAGGGAGAGACCGACGAGAGTGGGACGGCCGCGAGGTGGCATGAAGGTTGCAGCGAGAAGCGGCGAGAGACTGCGAAAAGAGATACGAAGAGGCAGACTCCCCAGGGTGGGCGACGGCTAGCGCACCACACTCCTCTCCTTAAAATCCCTGTGTGGTGGCGGCGTGCCGTTCTCCCATCCCTCCCTTGGGTTGTGTGTTTTCTTTCTTTCTTTCTTTCCCCCCCCCCCCCGCAAGCCACGGGTCACGCGAGTGTCCTTCTTTGCGCCGACAGAGGGGGCTTTTTCATGGTGGTCCTGGCGTCTTCGGGGACTAGAAGTCTGCGTCTGGTAAATGGGAGGCCAGTCCGAGCCAGTCCTGTGAGAGGGAGAGATTTTTAGCAATACCAAACAACTGTTTGTTGTGAGAGGGTGGACTTGGAGCACTTGGAGTGCCTGACGTAAAATTCGCGTTGTATGTAGTGTTGTGCGAGGGAGTTGGGTTGTAAACTTTCCTCGTGTTGTGCGAGGGAGTTTTGTTGTAAGATTCTTTCCTCGCACCTGTGTGCTAAAGAAAAGAAAGAAAACACACAACCCAAGGGAGGGATGGGAGAACGGCACGCCGCCACCACACAGGGATTTTAAGGAGAGGAGTGTGATGCGCTAGCCGTCGCCCACCCTGGGGAGTCTGCCTCTTCGTATCTCTTTTCGCAGTCTCTCGCCGCTTCTCGCTGCAACCTTCATGCCACCTCGCGGCCGTCCCACTCTCGTCGGTCTCTCCCTTGTCACTTCCTCCTCTGTCGCGTCGTTCTCTTCTGCCTCGTCCTGCGACGCCGCCGCCTGCCGGTCCCTTGTTCTCGCGGCTTCTTTCGCCTAGTTTTGTTGTAAGATTCTTTCGCCTTGCGCAACCTGCGCTTTGCTGAATTCTTTCCTCGCGATGTCCACCCCGCCGCGCCGCCGCTTCCGCCGCCTCGCCGCCACCTCCTCCACCGCCCCTTCGCCAGACACGCCGCCGCCCGCCCGCCTCCTCGACCTCCCCACGGAGCTCCTCGTGCGCGCCGTCTCTCGCCTCGACGGCCCCCTCGACATCGCTCGCGTCGCGGCCGTCTCGCTGCTCTTCCACGCCTCGCTTGCGGTGGAGGGCATCCGCTTGTGGGCGCAAGAGCGCGGCTTCGAGCTGCCGGCGCAGCCCGAGGACGAGAGCTGCGCCGTGCGGTGGCTGTGCTATGCGGCGTTGCTGCGCGAGTCCAACGCGCCGGCGAGGGCGGCGGCAGGCGAACGGCACAGCGTCTTCATCGACGGCGAGGGGCGGCTCTCGTCGTGCGGCAATGAGGCAACGGAGGGCGAGGAGGACGACGAGGACGAAATGTATCAATATTCAGGGCTGCTTGGCCACGGCGAGGGCGTGACGCGGCTCAACACGCCGACCCGCCTCCCCGCTCCTCTCCGTGCCGTGAGCGTGTCGGTGGGAGATGCCCACAGCCTCGCCCTCGCCGCCGACGGAGCTGTCTGGAGCTGGGGCTATGGAGGCCACGGCCAGCTGGGCCACGGCGACGAGGAGAGGCAGCTGCTTCCCAAGAAGGTCGAGGCCTTTGCTGGCCAGCGCGTCGTCGCTGTGTCGGCTGGAGGGGCTTACAGCCTCGCCCTCACCGCCGACGGCACTGCCTGGAGCTGGGGCTATGGTTACTCCGGCATCCTGGGCCACGGCAACACGCAGCGCCAGCTGCTGCCCAAGAAGGTCGAGGCCTTTGCTGGCCGGCGCGTCGTCGCTGTGTCGGCTGGAGGCCAGCACAACCTCGCCATCACCGCTGACGGCGCTGTCTGGAGCTGGGGCTATGGTTACTCTGGCATCCTGGGCCACGGCAACACGCAGCTACAGCTGCTGCCTAAGATTGTCGAGGCCTTTGCTGGGCGGCGCGTCGTCGCTCTGTCGGCTGGGTGGCAGCATAGCTTCGCCCTCACCGCCGACGGCGCCGTCTGGAGCTGGGGCTGCGGTTGGAATGGCCGCCTGGGCTACGGCGACCAGCAGCACCAGCTGCTGCCCAAGAAGGTCGAGGCCTTGGCTGGCCAGCGCGTCGTCGCTGCGTCGGCTGGAGCCCGGCACAGCATCGCCCTCACCGCCGACGGCGCCGTCTGGAGCTGTGGCTATGGGGTTGGGGGCAAGCTGGGCCACGGCGACGAGCAGCCTCAGCTGCTGCCCAAGAGGATCGTGGCCTTGGCGGGGCAGCGCGTCGTCGCCTTGTCGGCTGGGTGGCAACATAGCCTCGCCCTCACCGCCGACGCCGCTGTCTTCACCTGGGGCCAGGGCGAGGACGGCTGCCTGGGCCACGGAGAGGACCTGTCGAACCAGATGTTGCCCAAGAAGGTCGAGGCGTGGGCGCCGGGGCAGTGATAAGAAGGGCGAAAGGGTGCAAGGCTCTGTGTTGCCGCGTTGCCCACGTGCCTACCGCCACCTGCGACGTATGCGAGAGTTGCGAGAGGCGAATTCGGGACGGATGAGATTGATGCATGGTCCACCCTGTCTCACTGGTTGGGTAGTAGTCTAAGTTCTGAGCCTCGAGGCTGAGCGGGTCTAAGTGTGACTAGTCACGCTGGGGTGCTTACGCGGTCTAAGATCAGCGAGAGCCTCTTACATCGGCTAAGTCGGCCGTGGCACAGCCTGGGGCCAAGAGGCTCCCACCGTGATCAACGATACGGCGCTAGCCCGCTACTAGCCCCCAAATTTTCTTCGCCTGCGGCGGGCGCCTTCTAATCCGGATCGATCCTTCTCATGCTCAGCAATCGCCGCCTCAGCATCCTCCTCTTCCGATTCTCGTTGCTCTTCTTGAGCGCAATCTTCAAGCCAAACAGTTCTCACAAATAGCCTCAAGCTCAAACAAACGCATGTCAAGGAAGCCTGTGTATGCTGGTCCTCTTTGAACGATCCGCGCGTGAGGTAGATCTAGCATAGGGCCTTGTTGGCAGCAGCCAGCTTGTTGCGCTGCTTCGTTGCGATGAGCTGATTGGGATCGCAGAAGTGCATGCCAAGCACCGCCACGATCTTGAAGCAGAACACATCGCAACCGCATCGTCCGCACTGCCATCGACATGCCGCGCCCGCCGCTTCGCCGCAGCCGCCTTAAGACACGCATAGCGGCAGCACATGGTACGGTGCGCGTACTTGAGCAGGAGTTGCGCGCCGCAAGTAGCGCACTGGCCCTGGGACAAGGCGATATGGCGTCGTGCGCGGCATACGTTGGTCGGGACGCGTCCAGGTATTTTTCAGGTAAACCTGGACTTTTGCAGGTATACCCGGGTTTTACCCGGATTTGGCCTTGTGCCGTCTAAGTTCATGGCCCCCGACCATACAGCGTCTAAGTCCGAGCCCGGCTCCGTGCGGGGGCTAAGTTGAGCGCTCGCTCGCTGCAGAGGCTAAGTGTAGAGCGACCCTCTAGCCCTACTACCCAACCATTCCTGTCTCCTGGTGTTCACAGGCGGTGATGTCCGAACCCCGAGCCCGACAGACATGAATGTACCGTATAGAGTGCTCTGCTTTGGAATTTTATTTTTCGCTTTCTCGCGATGTGTCGGCGGGAGGCGGGCCCTCTCTCTCGTCTGGAGGTGGAGCTCGGGCGGTGGAGCTGGAGAGGTGGAGAGCCGGCGCGCGGCGGCGGTGCACATGCGCATGGCGATGGGCAGGAGGACCGGCAACACCCACAAATATTTGTGACGCTAATGTTCGAACGAGTGGTCGTGTCGTACACCTCGGGTGTTGGGGGGGTCGTGGGAGCCGCTCAGTACCATTTTGGGGACGCACGAATTCGCCTACGCGCGCTACGCCAGAGAGGACAAGGACACGTCGACGTGCAGCTGCTCACACCTCACAGCTTGCTTTCCTGATTTCTCCTTCCTCCTTCCTCCTCTCTCGCCGCCTTCTCCCGCTCCACTTTCAGAGCGAAGGGGTCGCCCGCGGCCGCTTGGGCCGCGAAGCTGCGCTCCTTGTACGGCACCTTGTTCCTGCATTCGGGCGGTGGCTTGTTCGGCACAAAGCCAGGCCCCGAGCGGCCGTCGCGTCGCCGTGGCCGTGGCCGCTCGTCGTGTGCTGTCCATCCGGGCCTGCGCTCGAAGGCCAGCGGATCGCGCGGCTGCGGCTTACTCGGTTGGTGGAGGCGGCGCCCCACGCCAAAGCGCTCACGGCTGCGATCAAACTCGCTCCGACGGTCTTCGCGCCCCCGGTGCTCCTCATAGTGGCGTTGATCGTCATGCCGGCGTCCTCGCCAATCGCCATGCCAGTCATCATGACGCCGATCATCATCACGCCTGTGCTGATAATCATCTCGAGGCCGCCTCTCGCTGCTTCCTGGCGCTCGACCTGGTCGCGCCGCTCCGCAGCGGAAGCAGGACATCCTCGAGGCAAATACCTTCTCCATGCCGCAAGCTGCACAAGTCCAGTCTTCGTCGGTTACGGTGGACCAGCATGCGCCTACCTTCTCGGCGTTTGACGGCTCCTCAAAAAGATCCGACGGCAGCAATGCGTCCATACTTTTCTGGCTGCGAGATTGTGGCCTGTGTGGCCACTGACCTGCCGAGATGGATCTCGAGAGGATAGCCTTGTGTGGTCACCGACCAGCCTGGGATCGATCCAGCGATCCACCGATCCTCGAAAGGCACACCGCAACTACGCGCTCCTGATTCAGGACAGAAGGGGGTGGGGAGGTAGACGCCAGCCAGGCTCGGGCCTGGCGAGAAAAAAAATGCAAGGTTCGCCCGCCGCTGGGTTTCGGCCCTGGCGAGTAGACCACGCCTCACTTTTTCACATGCTTTTCGCTGCGCATGCTCGAGCCCCCGGCGAGGGCTTGTGCTGTGAATAGCAGGCGTGGTCTCTACTCGCCAGCCCTATCGACAGTGAGAGGGTTGATTGATACGGAACGGGGCGCCCAACACGTGCCCGGATTACTGTGCCTTCCCCGGGTGCAGCCTTTCGGTTCGTGAAGGGTCGGTGCGAGTCGTGCTTTCCTCGATCCCCCGCCCTCCCCCGCCATCTCCGCCGCTTTGGCTCTACAGCCACCACCGGGAGGCGGCGAGGCGAAATCAGACTCGGTCGAGAGACCCCAGATTGGCATCCATGCCTCTCTGGACAGGGTGGCCCGCCACAACGACCCCTGGAATTGCGACTCGCCGCTTTCCTCCCGCTGTGATTCTGTGTGAGCTCTGAGTCTTGTCTGCCAACAATACACCTGTGTGAGCTCTGTGTCTTGATTTGCCAACAATATACCTAAAACCTAAGATTGATGAGAGGGTGCCCGAAAGAAAAACCTCGCGAGATGAGTATGTCGGCACTTCTGACCTGTGCTGTGAGCTCGGCAGGCTTCCTGCTCAGCCCGCAGCAGCTGGCGCCGCAGCAGCTGCGTGCGACCACCACCGGTGCGCGTGCACGCCCGCTCTTCGCCTCACTGCGGCGGCTTCTCTGCTTTCGTCCCTGTCTTCGCCGGGCTCAGCCAGTTCCCGCCTGTGTCCTCCTTAGGACCGACGGTGCTGGCCCCTTTGGTGCCCGCGGGCGCCCGCAGGGCGCTGCTCGTGGCGAAGGAGGGCGGCGGCAAGAAGAAGGCTTCCAAGGCCAAGGAAGCGCCTGCCGTGGAGGAGAAGGAGGCGCCGGCCGCTGAGAAGAAGGCGCCGCCGCCGCCGGACATGCCGCCGCCCTCTGGGTTTGAGTGGGGCCCAACCTTCTAGGAGCGACGCTCCTTCGCCTCTCTCTCTCTCTCGTCCTCGCTCTCTTCTCGCCCTCTCTCGTTCTCTCTCTCTCTCTCTCTCTCTCTCTCTCTCTCTCTCCCCGCATCAGCAATTACTGCTCCGCTGCCGCCGGCGTGTAGCGCATGCTGTTGACACTAACCATGGTTCGGCGGGTGTGCTACGTGATGTACTTGCCATGGACTCACTGTGGCGCCGTGTGCATACACTGAGCTCTCGGCTCTCCGCACTCCGGCCGGGCGTCTCGCTCGGGGCCGCAGACGCCAGCGTGTGAGGTGTGTGCGTTTCGCTCGCTCTCGCCGCGCAGCCGCATGTGGCCGACGATTTTTTGCATGCCAAATACTACATGTACATGCAACAAGAGAGAAGTACGAGAGATAGAAGAGCCCACTCTCGATCTCTCTCTTCGTCTTCTTCGCGCGGCGTGTGGGGGCGGACACTGCACACACGTGCACACTGCACCCCCCGGGGGCCACCTGCACCTCCGCGTCGCGCGTGTGTCACGACTCCTAGCGCGCACTCTCACACCATGTCAAGACACAGGGCTCTACTGTTCCTCTGCATGCTCCATGTCCATGTGAGTGTGTATGGCCATGTATGTTGTACGCGGGTGCACATGCATGTGATCAACAGACGGCGGAGCGGGTGTGCATGTACAGGTGATCACAGGACATGCTGGTAGCGGCTTCCTAGAGCCACGCCGCGTCCGCTCCTGGTAAGTTCCGTCCGTCACCATGATCACGCTCTGAGAGTTCTGGCGGGGCGTGTCCCGTTGGCGCAGTTGACAGTGCAGCTAGCCGCTGCATTTCTGCCGCCGCTGTCCGTCAGACCATGATCGCGGTCGAGATGCCGCACGAGCGGAGGCGGTCGGAGGCGGCATCGCGCTTGCGCTGCTGCTGCAGAGCGTCGGCCGCGGGTGCCAGCGAGGGATCCAGGTGGCTTGCAGTCCGGAGAATGTGCGCCTCGGTGACGAGCTCGCGAGAAGGCCGCCGCCCAAGTTTGCGACCGAGCCGGTCGTGCCGGAGGCTAAGCTCGAGCTTCTCGGCCGGCCCCGCCAGACACGGCGAGACGGAGAGCGAAGTTGGCTTCATCACCCCCGCGTCGACGAGGTCCCGCAGTGACGGGCGCTCGGAGAGCTTTCGGTTGAGCACGTCCTTTGTGAGCGCGTGCTCAAGCCGGATTGAAGTGTCGGCGAGGCGCGGCGACAGCTTTGGGCTGACGGTGAGGCCCACCTCCCCGAGGCGCGAGAGCGTCGGCTGTGTCACAGTCATCTCTTTCAACCCCAAATCGCCGCCCGCGTCATCATCACCTCTCACGCCTTGGCGGAAAAAATACCCCATTAACGAAAGCCAGGCGAGAATAAGCCGATCGAGACGGTGAACGAAGCGGCGCAGGGTCCAAGGACAAACAAACAAGCGAGGACCCCGTGTCTACGCGGCTTGGAACGACTGCGTTCAGTGTCGAATGCTGCTCTCTCCAGGTGTCTCACCGCTCGGTGACCTCGAGGTCCAGGACCAACGTGCTCCAGACCACGGTCTGGATGCCGTGGCGACAGGCACTTGGAGGCGTGTCGCGTGTGGGCCATTGAGCTGCCAAGCTGCAGGCTGAGGCACGTGAGAGAGACCTCCGTACGCTGCTCTCCGTCGCGCGAGGTGGCATGAAGGTTGCAGCGAGAAGCGGCGAGAGACTGCGAAGAGAGATAGGAAGAGGCAGACTCCCTAGGGTGGGCGACGGCTAGCGCATCACACACCTGTCCTTAAAATCCCTGTGTGGTGGCGGCGTGCCGTCCTCCCATCCCTCCCTTGGGTTGTCTGTTTTCTTTCTTTCTTTGCCGCCAAACTCGGTGCCGCGTGGTTTGGAAGAAAAGTTGGGTTCCCCTTACAGGATATGATGGAGTGACATTCTGGCCAGGTGACCAGTCATAAAAAGAATTGATTCCAGGGTCTGAAAAAATAGCGAAGAGAAGTGACTGCCGCCACCCTCCTCACTGCCGCTCTCCTCCCCGCCGCCCTCGTCCCCGCTGCCCCCTCCCTCGCGGCCACCGTCTCCGCCGCTCCCTCCCTCGCGGCCACCGTCTCCGCCGCCTTCGTCCCCCCCCTCTCCGACGCCCCCCTCTCCGCCACCCTCCCCTCTGCCGCCCCCCCCTCCCTCTGTCGCCCGCCTCTGTCTCCGCCGCCACCCCCCACGCCGCCTTCGTCTCCGCCGCCCCCCTCCCCGTCATAAAAAAACTGTTCAAGTCTTAAAGGCAAAACACAATGCTCTGCGGTTGGTGCACCCCTCACACTGACACATTCCCCTCATCCCTTACCCTTGGCTGAGCACATCTACCTGCGAGCTAGTCTCTCCGCATTCTCTCCCCTAGTCATCCGCCCGCGCCGCGCGCCATCTAATGGGCGTCTAGTGCAGCCACTGACGGCACTATTCCAAAGGAGCGGTCGATGCCTCGCCTAGAGTTCGGGTGGACTTGCGCACTGCTTGCCCTGAGGGGGGAGTGTGTGTGAGGTGGTGTAATGTTGTCCCGTTTCAGGCGGCAGGTCAGGGGATTAGCCGGGAGGATTCGGCAGCTCAGCCGGGGGCTGACTGAGCGTTTGCAGGCAGCCTTCCGCCCGCGCCGAAATTCACAGCCCTCCCGGGCCGACGGGGTGCTCCTTGGATCGGGCCCCGCTCCCCGCTTTTCCTGTACCTGGACTGTCCGGGTCAGGAGGGTGAGAGTATTGGGTGGGCGAGGGCAGTACATCTGGCGGGTGGCAATTGAGGGATAGCAGGTGGGTCGATTGGGGGGTCAATGGGCGCGCGGGCGGCGCTTCGTGGTCCTGGGCGAGCAGGGGAAGTGGTTAGGAGTCTTGGGCCCGGAGATGAGGATTGTCGAGATGTCATGCGAGAGCGGTAGGTGGGCGGAGGTAGCGCGGCTGGAGAGTGGTGTCCGAGGGACAATGGTGAGTGTTGTCAGTTGGGGCTCGAGACGCGCGGGGCTCATACTACAGGGTGCTGGTTTGTGAGCTGAGTGCATGGGGTGTATGAGATTCAGAATTTTGTGGCGTCGAGGTTTGTGCATTGGTGGCTTAGCGGTCAGAGGTTCGCAGCGGGGCCGGTTGGCTGCGGGTTCGAGGCCGGGCGGGGGGGGAGGGGGGAGGGCATCACCTCACCCTCACCCCTCACCATCCTCAAATCCTCGAGATCCTCGAGATCCTCGAGAGCGTCTGCGAGCGTTGATGTCGTACTGATTTTTGCGCGCGAGCGTCGCGATTTTTGGTCTGGTTGGTCCGTCGTGGCCGGTGCGCGGGAACCTGGCTGAAAACCCGCGCAGCCAGCCGAGTGTACGACCGAGGTCGCCGAGCCTTGGCGACGCGACGCGCACGTCGCAAAGGAGTTCGTAAAATGTCCGAGGTTTTTTCTCCCTCCTCCCCCGTCGCCCTCCCCTCCGCCGCTCCTCCCTCCGCCGCCCTCCTCCTCGCCGCCCTCCCATCCGCCGTCCCTCTCTCCGCCGCCCTCGCCTCCGCCGCCACCCCCTCCCCCATTCGCATCTCCGCCGCCCTCATCCCCGCCGCCCTCCACTCCGCCGCCCTCCCCTCCGCCGCCCGCCTCTCCGCCGCCCTCCCCCTCGCCGCTCCCCTCTCCGCCGCACCCCTCTCCGCCGCACCCCTCTCCGCCGCACCCCTCTCCGTCACCTCCGTCTCCGCCGTCCCCCTCTCCGCCGCCCTTGCCTCCGCCACCCTCCCTCCTGCCGCCCTCCCCCCCGCCGCTCCCCACTCCGCCGCCCCCCTCACCGCCGCCCCCCTCTCCGCCACCCTCGTCCATGCCGCCTCCATTCCCGCCGCCCTCGACCCCCACAGCTCGCCCCGTCGCCGCCCTCCTCTCCGTCGCCCTCCCCCCCGCCGCCCTCCCCTCCACCACCCTCCTCTCCGTCGCCCCCCTCGCTGCCGCCTCGGCGAGGCAGCTCGGGGCGGGCGCGGTGCTCGGCATCGACCTGATCAGCCCCGCCGTCGAACTGCACGACCAGGCGTCAAGGCTACCTCAACCACCCCAAGGGCGCCATCACCCCCGAGACGCGCTGCACCGGCGTGGGCGCTAAGACAGAGTGCATCTACCACCGCTCGGAGCTACCTGGATGCATACCGTGCGACATCGGCAAAGCGCAAGTGCACTCGACCGTCATCGCGAGGCGCAACGCTGCCATCTTCGACAACAACGCGCACCCGAAGATGGGCGGCGGGATGCCGCGGGCGCCTCCGGAGCAGTTCGAGTAGGGGCGGGCGGAGGGGGGCGGGCGCTAACCACGTTACTACTAACATGCCGGAGGTTCGAGGGCGACTACTCGCCGCCTGGGTCGTTTGGGGCGCGCGGCTCCGTCGAGGACCGGGCGCGCCCCCTACCCGGCGCGGCGTAGGTCCCACTCTGACGCAAAGAGGGGAGGCACGGTCGACAGCCCAATCCATCGATTACACTCATCTTCTGGGGCTTGATTTTTTTACAGCGGTCCGGCAGGCTGCCCCCAAGGCCCCCCGGGCCACTGCGGGTTTGGGAGTTATGCTTAGGCACAGCTTCGGCGATGGCAGCCCCTCTCTGGGGTGTTGCATAGGCGTGGAGTCTCCCCCGCTGGTCTCCTCCTTCCCATTTTTCTTTTCTTTTGAGAGCAGGACGCCGGGTTTGTCTCGAATGTGTGCGTGTCGGGCCTGGGTGTACGTGCGGAGCGGAAGGGGGTGGGGGTGTGCGGGGCAGAAGCTCAACGGTCGAGACACACACTCGGGGCCTGTTGAGGCTGAAGATCACGAGGGGGGAACGAGGAGGGGGGAATGGGCGGTCGGCGATGGGGTATGATGCAACCGGGCGTACGGGGGGTAGTCGTCACACCCTCCTGCCTCAAAAGGGCGGGGCTGTCCCGGAAAGTGAGAAACGCCGGGCAGCGTGACGCACAACTTTACCCTCCCGTACGTGTTGGGCTCCTCCTTCGCTGTCCCATCTCCTCATCTCTTTCCCGCCTGGGGCGGGGCGGTGGCCGGGCACGCGGTGCGGTGCGGCGTGTGCGTGCGTGAGCGTGTGTGTGACTGCGACAAACAAGGGAACATTAACGAAGGCGACCAGGGAGGGAGGGCGAGACGATCGAGGGGTCCCGTACCATGCGGAATCGGTCAAGGGCTGGCTCAGTAGGTAGGTAGGTATGTAGAAAGGTGAAGAACAGCCAGGCTCGGACTGGACACCAACGCGGTATGGGTGGAGAGAGAGAGAGAGAGAGAGAGAGAGAGAAAAACCGCCAATGGCAGTTATCCGTTAGTGCGGACGTCGCCGCGGCTCGCCTCTGCCGCGGCGGCTGCTGCGCGCACGCGGCGGCGCCGCTCTCTCGCGAGACGGCTGGCGACGCGGCTCGCCGCCGACGTACGGTGCGCTCGTCCGACGGTCCGCAGCGTGGCGTGCGCGGCGCTGAGCGCCGCTCTGCGAGCGCCTCTGCGCCTGCACTGCCTGTCTCTGTTGGTGCTGGTGGTGGTGGTGCTGCTGCTGCTGGTGCCGATGCTGCTGCTGGCGCGGCGCGGCTGTGCGACTGGGCTCGACGCGCGCGTCGCGAGCGTCTGACGCGGCGGGCGGCGTCGGGCAGGTGCGCTTCTCTCTCGGGTGGTGGTGGTGGTGCTGCTGCTGCTGCTGGTGGTGCAGATGCTGCTGCTGGTGCGGCGCGGCTCTCCGACGCGACTCGATGCGCGCGTCGTGGCTATCTGACGCGGCGGGCGGCGTCGCGGGCGGAAGCGGTGGCGGCTCGCGGGTGGAGGTAGGAGGCTGGTGGCTGTGGTGGACTTTGAGTTTACTTCATGGTCGAGTACGGGGACCGGGGGGTCAACCGGGAGGCAGGGGGTTCAACCAGGCGACGGCGGACCGTGGGCCATCGCGGGGACTGCTGCGTACGGAGGACGCGGCAGGCAGATCCGGATGGTCTCACGCCGGTGGGTGGCACCGAGGCGTCTTGGACGCTCAGCTCTACCTTAAGCTCCTGAGGGGCGCGTGGTTTTAACCACGTAGTAGGACTACAACCCACCACAGACACCCTCCCCACTCCTCACGTGTACACACTCCCTCACCCTCTCCTCTCTCCTCTCTCTCTCTCCTCTCTCTCTCTCCTCTCCTTGTCTGTGCTGTCTGCCTGACTCAGGCACTAACTCTGCCGATGCGTGATTGTGTGTGGGCTGCTCCGAGGGGGCCCTCTGTGCGATCCGACGGGTAGGGGGGCTGTGCCCGGGCGGTGTCCGGTGTGGAGTCCCCTTCTGATCCCGCCTGGGATGTTGGGTGCGAGGTCGTGGAAGCTTCGATCCCAAGGGGGGGAGCTGAGCCCACTCGATAACCAACTCTCAGGGGCAGTAGGTGGGCGAGCTTCAGGCACGCTCATCTCGATCGTCAAGACGTTGCTACGCGCGGTCTTCCGCGGGGGGAGCTGCGTCGACGGGTGCGGGACCGCGGCGCAGCCAGTGCCGTGGCGATGCCTCCGGCTGTTTGCGGCGGGCGGCTTGCTGCTCGCTGCGATGGCGAAAAACTCGTCTCGCCACACGCCAAGGGCTTATGCTCTGGCGAGACGTGAGGCGCATGCGCCCAGGAGGGGAGGGGGCATGTGTAACGACACTGCTAGAGATGCCTTTCGGGGCCCAGAGATAAAACTTCTGTGATGCCATGCGTGACCTAGTAGTGTCCCCAGCTATGGGCGTGTCCACGTTGGAGCCAGGTGTGGTGTGGGCGCGAGAATAGCTCCGCCGTTCATGGAGGCAACCGATGCGAGTCGACTGGTGTGTGTCGTCGTGGTTTCGTATCAAGAATTCTCTCTCTCTCGTATGGGTGGACGCTAGACAGATGATGACGACACGCACGAGCGACACACAGACACAAACAGGCTCACAAGACACACAGCCAGCTGGCTGCCACACACCCTGAGTTGGCGTACACATAACTCAAGGCCATATCCTCCCTGGCTAACCCCCAAAAAGAAAAATCGCCGCCGAGCCGGCGTGTCGCTTGAGCAAACTCACGGCGATGCTGGCCCACATCCAGGGCCTCCGGCAGCGGCGGCGACGCGACCGCGACGGGCGCCAGTCCTCGAGCCGATCCGACCCGAGCTCCTCGGGCAGCCAACGCGGCAATGAGGCGGCCACGGCTGCGGCGGCCGCGGCGGGTGCTCCCCTTCACACGGCAACGACTGCGCACGGCGGGCCGCTCGACACGGACTGGGCGGACGAGCAGTCGTCGCAATGGACGCTGCGGATCGTCACCGGCCGCGAAACCGGTTCCAAACGCGGCCGCAGCGAGGACGCGTGCGGCAGCCAGCCGGCGGGCGGCGGCGGGCCCGCGGCGTCCAGCTGTGAGGAGCGGGCCGGGCCGAGTAGCGAGGGGGGCGCGGGGCCCTCGTCGGCGGCCGCGCCTCCCGCCACGCTCACCGTGCAGCTGCACGCTGCCAGCGCGCGATCGCACCTGCTCTCATGCATCCAGGCCTCACTTCCGCCCCC